>NC_087202.1:148287714-148452714 GCF_015104395.2 Macrobrachium nipponense | reverse complement strand
GATAGAGGAAGTTGAAGAAATGGGATGGGAGTCTGAACAGATAATCAAAAGAATCTTGTGTTATGGACCGAGATCCGCTCAGGTGGTTCTTTATTATAATAAACAAAAAGGATTCAACACCAACGATTGAAACTTGGGATATGAATATAGAAAGAAACTCAAACAGAACAGAAATTTATTTACGAGCTTATTCACAAAGATAAATGCAGAATGGTTTCTCCTATTTACATAACAAAATTAAATCTGACAATATGTAAAAAGGGGGAAACAGTGCGGCAATGAAATACTTGCTGCCTATATTTATATCTGTCGAAATCAGTGCTTGAAGCGAGGGCTTCACAAAAGGGGGCAGTAGAAACTTCAGACGGCTTCTTGACTTCGTACTGCAGGAAGAAATGTCTTAGTCTTGAAACTTGAAGGGCGGGTTACTCCTCAAAACCACTCGTAGGACGTTTCTTTTCTGAAGGGTTGCTCAATGTCGGGATCTTTAAATTTTCCAAGTCACTTCCGTGTAAGCTGACCTACTTTACTAAGAGGCGTTCGTATCTTTTCATCATTTTCCTATTTGGGACGGATAAGGTTATGGGAATAAAGCAAGTCTTGAATTACAACCAGTTACGCATAGAAGGGTTATTCACGTGATGAAATTCGAGTAAGGGTAATTTTAATACAGGGATTTGCTTGTGTAACACAAATAACTCACTTTTCTCCATTTGACAAAAACTACGAAGATTGATATTTTTTATCTAAATCTTGATGCTAAAACCTCCGGAAAATTTTGTAAGGGAAAGATAATGAAGAATACTGTGGAAGATAAATAGAGGATCTAGTAGAATATTGGTTAGGGAGGCTTCATACATTATCCGGATTCCGGAAACTAATATTGTATTTAATATTGCTCCAACCTTTTTCGTTTATTGTCTAGGGTTCTTAACGTGATGTTTTCGCATTCCAGTGTGTTCACCATTCTTCCAGTCTCAGTTTTCGTTATTCCATTTGGTGCCTCATGAAGACCTCTCTGAGATTCTCGTAGTATTTCGATTACAATGACATAATTAAGTACTGGGATTGAATCTCGCAAATGAACATTCATTTTGGGGCGACTTTACATATTCTTTTAATGTTAAAATATACTATTTATGATCTCTTTTTCTTTATCTGCAAGGGGAGACAACGGTTGTCCAGTGAAGACGACGACAGTTTCCCCTCAGGTAAGACAACTGATTTAGAGTTCATAGTAGCCCATAGGTATATAAGTCATACCTATGGCCTCCTTTCTTCATATTGGTTGTCTGTTGTAGAATGTGATGTCGACATTACCCGCCTGTATTAGAGAAGCTTCATTTGAACATTTCCCGGCCACATTTCTTTCTGCCGTTGAAAAGGTCAACTCTATTAACTTTAATCCCAACATCTCATTAGTTGTGCCTCAATGAACGCGAAGCTTCAACTAAAGGATTTACGCACTTACCTGCTGTCGTTCGGCAATCCCGATTTTGTGCAAAGGTGAATTACATGCACTAGGTTATGCGATTAGAATGATTGATTGATTTTAATGGATGTTTTCTACCCCGATGAGAAATAACTTCAATAATGATACCAATACGTTCTTGCTCGAAATATTAAATAATCCAAGGTCAAATCTCAAATCGTATTTATCCAAACATATCGTTAGCATTGCTTGTTTTTCTGCTTGACGAACTTTAAAATCCATGGTTTTTAAATTCTCTCTCTCTCGATATTACCTAATGGATAGCCAATTATCGAAAGTAGGATCATTCGTCAAATTTTTACATGAGGTAAGAGAGCTTTGGGAATTAGAGAATCAGCAACTTTCCTGCCTTGAAACAAAAGTTTCTTCGAACCTACCAATCCTCAGTGGTTCTCCTCCATGTTTCGAGGTTTGACCTATTTCCTTTACCTGTTCATTTCTAGTGTCTCGCCGTGTCCTGCTGTGGTTTGTCTCATCAGCCAAAAAGCTTTTCCTCTTTATTTAGAGATAATCAGTCTGCGTCATTTCCTTCTCACAATATCTAAAAGAAATCCTCATTCACCAGTAAAAGTCAGTCTGCAGTTATATACAATAGCTCGTCTATTTCTCTGATCAGAAAACAGTCCTTAATTTCGTTGTTTGCCTCAAATCTGTTATGAAATATCGCATAATGAAAAGCTCCAGATCTTCGTGAATCTTTTAATTTCTTCTTTAATATGAATTCTCTTTTTGATCCAAAATATAAATGCTTTGATTGTCCTTATCCAGGATATTTACAGAATGTTTGTCGTCTGTTCCCCTTTCTGACAGAGTTAAACAGATGGTAGTGTTTTCGATAAATTATCTTCCGTCCTCCACTGTGTATGGATCTTTATGGCACAATGGGTCTCTCTCTCTCTCATATATATATATATATATATATATATATATATATATATATATATATATATATATATTATATATATATATATCATACTGCTGTCTTCCTCTTCAGGTAGATGAATGAGAAAAGTTACAGAAAAGGTATCCCATGCCTGGACTGTGACCAATCTTACATCGGATTTACAGGAAAATCACTTCCCCAGAGATTAATACAGCACAAACGGTCTGTTAGGTATGGACAACAGAACTCAGCTTTTTTCAACCAAATAAATGAACATAACCATAGTATAAACTGGAATTTGTCACGTATAATTTATAGCAGCAACTGCCGGTACAAGAGTCAAATGATGGAATCGGCCCTGATCAAAGAGAGGCAGGTAATGAATACCTCAAAGGGAGCATGGGACTCAGATATCGTCGACCAGGTTTTCATTCAACCGACGCTTATGAAGATTAAAGGAAGATTAACAGCAGGAGTGACCTAAATTGGCTTATCTGTGGATGGACCTCTTGGTATAAATACCACCTTTTCTGTAACTTTTCTCATTCATCTACCTGAAGAGGGAGACAGCAGTCTCTGAAATATAGTGTTTCTCTCTCTCTATTTTGGTGTTTTTATGGGCTCCTTTTATTATATATTATATATATATATATATATATATATATATATATATATATATATATATATATATATATATATATGTGTGTGTGTGTGTGTGTGTATATAATATATATATATATATATATATATATATATATATATATATATATATATATATATATATATTTATTGGTTTCTCCAAAATAAATGTAATAATCGGTACATTGGCTGCAGCGTCGAATAGTGTGTTTGTGGGCTGCTTCACTATGAATAGGTTTCATCGTCTGAATAATAAAAACAATACTAATGATAATAATAATACCTGTACATTCTGTCGTCACTAATTTGCTACCCACTAGTCTTATTGGAAATAGTCTCCTTTCCATTACGCAGACTTCATTTGAACAGGCCTCCCAAGAGTACTGTGGCCCTAAGTAACTCTCGTCTATTTTATTGTATGCCCTCCATCCAATTCCCTTTTGGTAGGTCCTTCTGTAACCCTCACATGTCAGAAGGAAAATTGAGGCGAAATGAAAGGAAACGGGAAAAGGGGACGACCTCAATGAGACCTACTACAGGAACCGTGACCAGATACTTAATTTCTCTGGGGAATTCCTTTGTCTCTCTTCGGGATTTCATTGGGGAATGTTGTTGCCCTTTTATAATGGGAGATTTCAGTTTTCTTCCATTCCAGCATCATTATTTTAGGTTGTCAGGTGTCCTCTTTTGCTTTGGAGTGTCAGTTTTACCTCTTGCGTTTGTATGTGCGTATAATCTCAGCGAAGAGAGGGCACAAAGACTCGGCTAAAACAGGCATCTATTCCCGACGTATCGTAATAAATTCGTTTTCAATGGCTGCAGAAAATAAACAAAAACATGAATTACACATTTAATTATAGACTTTAAAAATAATGACCAATGGACAGTTTCACGTAACAGCCATAGAACCTAAAAAGTATTTCAAAGGATCTAAAAACACAGGGAGTAAGCCTAAGGTGAACCAATCTATTTAGTGGAAGTGTAAGGACTGAGAGAGAAAATGCAATGTCGACCAGGAAACTTCCAGCTGTTTGGCAGAGGTTTGATTTATTAACGAAAAAAAACGAGGAGTCTTTTATTCATAACTGATTCCTGAACTGCCAGTTCATGTTGGAGGCAGGGCTGTCGAAGTGTGGAAATGACGTCACTAATACGGTTTATCTTGTCCACATTGTGATTAGGTGTGGAGTGTGGAATCCACACGTAAAAATTTCCACGCTTTTTACTTAAAAAACGTATGCTAGTTAAAATCTAATAATAAGTTATGAAAATTTTTTACTATTCTATTTTATAAGTCTCACACACAAATATTCATAAAAATAAATGATTAGTTTTATCCTTTTTAATTTGTGGATGCGTTTGGATATTTATCAGATGCATAACGCTGACCGTTGATTCATGTGCGTGCAAACCAAGACCTAGAACATAAGCTAGATCTTGACGGTACAAACTGGCTGGCTCCAGCTCCAACCAGCTTCAGTTACCTATTCAAAATTATTTTCAACTTGGTCCTCAACAAAATCTACATTTATTCATTTTCATAATACTAGAGAGTATTCTTAATTTGCTAGTTTTGATGGTATATTTTCTTGAAAATTTCGTGAAATATATGCATACATTCATACTGCCATTTGGTAGAAAATTATTCTTCAGCGATGCACTTTGCAGCTTTGCAATACACATAGCAATTTTTGCTTGTGAAAATGATTAATGTGCCTGTATAATCAGTTTGGTTATTCTACATATACGGTGACAGAAACTTTTGAAAGGAACGGGCTTTAATTATTTCATAAGAGTAATTCGTATAACGTAAGACCTTAGCAAAAATCATAGGCCTAGTTTACCAGCATAGATGATAGGCTCATGATTTCGTTGTCAGTTGATATTGCCCTAAATGAATGACTATGTGCATAACAACGATAAAAGTGAGAAATTGTATAATGCAGTGGTAATTAAATCCTCATATAAAATTGAATGGTTCAGTACATAAGCCTAGGTCCAGGATACGTTGCCAGCTTACTTTACTCTAAAAAATAAGACATAGTTATAACACTGGTGCTTACTATTACATTTGCAGCTTTAAAGAATGGTGCTTACTATTACATTTGCAGCTTTAATTCTTTATGAAAGTTATTGTAATTATGTAATTGCAATGATACGATACAGTGATAATTATTTTTCTAAGTTCACTTGCGAGCATATATAACCAACAGTGTTAGTTAGCCCAAGTTATATGTCTAGTCATTATATTTATGGCAATGATGCCGGATTGAACATCATTATAAATTTATCGTTATATTTCATTACGATGATGTGATTAAGTGCCTTATATATATATAGTATATATATATATATATATATATATATATATATATATATATATATATATATATATATAAACTTGTTTTAAAACACCCATCGTTTAATTAGATAAGTTTCATTCCAGTTTTTCATCATCAGATTAAAGGAGTACCGACTGTTATTAAGAAGTTTTGCTTCTTTTACCCTCTCGTAAAAAAAAAAGAGAAAAAAAAACTATAATAAAAATCTAACTAAATGGTTAAACAATATGAGCTAAATACGGAAAGGGTCAGTGTCTATCCTTATTTATCAGTTTAAAAAAAAAAAAAGCTACTGATTGGGAATTCATCCCGCCAAGTTTGTGGAGCATTTACAAGATCACGATAAGCAATTTGTGCATTCCTCCGAGTTCGATTAAGTCGAATATATTGCATAAATGGCAACCGTCTGAGACCAAATATGGGCCTCGGTGTGGAAATCTGGCAGCCTGGATCTGTGGTCCAAGAAGTGTCTCAATTGAAGAGAAACATTTGAAAAATCGGGTTAGTAAAAGGTGTGTAAATATTAGATGTGTTAACCATTTTGAATTAGTCCTGAAGGGCTACCAGATTTTTCGGTATCCGTTGTACTCTGAACGGTCTACTATCACAAAAGGAACTATACTTGGTTGTTTTATAAATGTTCGTATTTAGGCAAATACGAAGTAAATCGAGTGAATATGTATAACGGTACGTAAAATAATTTTTATTGGCGTTTCTTCGACATATAGGTATAATTTACTGGGTAGCTTTTGGCATCATAAAATATAAAGATCTGATGATACGACAACTGCCGTTGTTCAAATCTCTTCAACCAGACAGAGACAAGCCAACTTAGCCAAGCCACCCCAGAGCATTGCTATTGTAACTTTCGCTGTGAAGGTACGTCCACTCCGTTGGAAATTCCAAGTACAAGGCGATTTCAGCTTGTTGGACTTCAGCAAGTTCTCAAGGGGTCCATTAAAGTTCCGTGTGAGTATTAAATCAAAGCAAAAACATTTGATGTGTCTTGAATTTGGTATAAAAACCCCATTTTGAAGCGGTAGGAAGTTTTTCGACGGTGGGGAATCCCCGGAGACCACCGACACTCCCTTCCAAGATTTTTCTTTTCATGATAGCCCCCCCACCCCCCTTTGACAGTGGCCTATTTTCTACTCCAGCCTAATCAAACTGGTAGAATGTCTCTTATGTACCCTATACAGATATCGTAGCCTTTTGGCGTTTTGCAGGTGGCCTGTGCTCGGTTCCCACTCGACGGGAGTCCACCTTGTAGGGGTCGAGCCGTCAGTGCACCTCATGCTGTCATTGTTGGCATTACTTAATTGGTATTTCTTATTAATGACTCCCGTGCCTACTTTTACCTTGGGAATTTATTTCGGTTAATCTAAGCAATAGAGTAAAACACCGCTGGATAGCGCAACCACATTCCCTAAAAATAACTTAGGGTAAACAACCGCAGACGATCCATCGTCATCGAGAGGTGAATCAAGAATACAATTAAAACTTTAAGCATACCATTCAAAAGATTGAAGTTTCGTCATCATAATGTGATATATGAAAGCCCCATACGAACTAAAATAAACATGTGAGCTCTTCATAAAATATGTTTTCAAGGCTGTTTTGAAATCCAATATGGCGGCAATCGCGTGGCTGGCCGTTCTAACCACAGACAATCCAACATCTATCCCAGCCTTCCCAGCACTCATTTGAACAATGTTTGCGTATATACTAAGTAACGTTTATTGATCTTACTCTAGATTGCAGTTGTAATCAGCACAAAGTAACTACATTTTGTTGCCTATAGGGTAAACAACCGCATGGACTGCCCCAACACACCGACGGTCACGGATGGCCACCCACCGAAAAAGTACTTAGGTATAATGCGTCCTGACACAGAGAAGTTCATCAGTTGGGACTTGTTGTTGGTGAGAGACGCAGCTAAAGACCTCTACTCTCCTTTCGAAGTAGGTATTTTCTCCAGTTAGAAATTAAGGCCAAATATAAAGCTTTAAACAGAAGGTAGTGAAAAGGGTGGCCAACGCAGTGCAAATTCCCCCAAAACGCTTTTGAAATTTTTACTTTCGCTTAAATAACTCGGAAGATTGACGCCATCGTGATGTTTGCAGAGTCGCATGTGTCAACAAACTTCCCATATCCTGTGATAAGTCCGCACACCACTTTTACCCACAGACGCTGAGGCACTTTCATCACAATTGGAACACGGTCCCTGGCCACGACGTTTTTAAGGAAATTACACTTTTGGTAGAAGACGACGACAAAGCGTGCACTAGATTATTATTTAAATATTAAAACATCAATATTTTACATATTTATGATGATTAATTTGAAAATATTTATTGAAAAAGTAACTCTATTCTGACTCAGATTTAAGTAATTATTTTTCTTTTAAGTCCTGTATTATGACGTCACGACATCTTGACTTTCGTACCTATTGTAAATGAATTGCTATACTCAACTTTCTTGCAGAACAGTTTACCAGTTATTCATGGAGATTATCATCAGCTATTCATGTAATTGTTATAATCGTAATGCGGATATATATCTTATTTACTTTTTGGATATATGAATATGTTTTACTGCCGGAATACCGCTGTAGTTGACGCAATCGCTTTCGCATCCTGGGCCTCTGTCTGTTTTCGCAACATAAGAAATTAATGGGGCTGAATTTGCAATGACCGAAAGTTGGTAAAAGAAGAAAGTTAGCATTGAGGACCGTATGTTTTGATTGAGAAAAATTCTGCTATGGTGTATTACACCCATGCCGTAATTTATAAGGGTATCGTGAATCATTAATCATTAAGAATAACGACACTTGTCCTTGTATTGTACCAAGAGACAAAAACTCCATCATCCAGAAGTGGATACGAACACACGTAAAAAGCTCCACCTACCCTCTCCTCCCACCTCCACCGTCACCCCTGTCTTCCCTCCTTCCTTCACCTTCCTTTCTCTCTGTTGCCTATTGGTATGTATTCACCCTCCAAACTGGGTATAAGACTTACACAAAATGTGGAAATTGGTGAAATTAGCCTATATGTATATTGATAGTATATAGGCTATACATAAATATTAAAGCAATTTTATCATAGCATTACTATGACAACTAGAATTCATGGTAACAGTTTATGATAATGCATCGGCGTATGTGTGAAGCTCCACTAATGTGGCAACGATGATTTTGCCATTCTTAGCATGCAAACATTGAAGGTTTCATTTATTTCTGGCATACAGTTATTAAAAAAAATCAAAATGCTAATATACACTTTAATCAATGAAAAGTGTAGCAAAAAAAAAAAAAAATAATAATCCACTATTTTTTGTCTGCTCCGCGATGGTTTTCGGCAGCCAGATATACGGCAAGGTTAGAAACATTGGATTGTGTCTACTTTAGAAATATCTGTAATTTTTGGGGGGGTAATTTGGTTGCAAAAATGGGATAATAGACATGAATGTAATAAACATTTTGAAATAACTAAGTAGAGTTAAACTAAATAATGAGTAAAGTAAACAATTAAGGGAATAAAGCTTTGCACATCATAAACAGTGCCGTCGTCTGCTGCTCGTAACTGTGTTTGTGGAGTGAGCGCTTAGGAACCAGGAACAGCAACGTGGTTCAAGTGCAATGTGGAGTGAATTAAGACCAAAATGTGTTATAATTACAATCAAATAAGCACTGTGGAGTTTCAGTTGTGATGGCAGTAAGGATAAAACCACCAATTACAAGGTAAAAATGAATTAAGTTCAAACCATGACCCCGGGAATAACAAGTTTCATACTTTCACTAATATAGGGAACAAAATGTTGTTTGTTCATGAAACTTACCTGTCAGATATTACCTGTATTTTCTGAAATCCGACAGAATTTTAAAAACTTCCGACACACGCAGTGGTCGGCAAGGTGGTTAGTACCCATTCCCGCCGATGGGAGGTGGGTATCAGGAACCATTCCCATTTTCTATTCATAATTTTTCTGTCGCCGGTGCTGAAAACACCTGTTTTCAGTACCTCCGTCTTAGGATTTTGGAAACTTCATTGCCGCTAAGTATCCTAACTGTCTTTTGATTTATTTATTTGGATTTGTGGCTAGGCATACGCTATCTTAAATTGATTTGAATTTGATTCATTTTTGCATAATATATCTGAATCTAGTTAGGCTAGTTTCAGAGGGGGTTGTCTGCAAAGATAGGGTGTGGCTACCGAAAGCTTCGGTAGATCCGCACTTGGTATGCACGAGAGGTATGGGTCTAGCTTCTTTGTTGAGATTTGTCATGTAAGGAGTGTGAGACTTTGTCTATTCTGTAAGTAAGACGTATGATTCGTATGTACGCAATTAATCAGTAAACATGTCTAATTCCGTAAGGAAGACGTATGATTCGTATGTACGCAGTTAATCAGTAACAAAAGTCAGGGTAGTGAACCTGCTAACCTTCCTGTAGACTTTATTTTGCCTAACCCTGTAGTATGGCCTACGGGCTATGAATATGTCTGCGAGAGGTGCTCGCTCTCCTTCATTGCTGTGAAGAGTGCTACTTCTATAATTGTTACTCCTAACCGTGTAGTGTTGCCTTCGGGCCCTAAAACAGTGTCTGTAGAGGAATTGCCCTTTCTCTGATACTCTTTCGATTTGTAACTTAGAATCGAAAGTGCTTGCTTTAGAGAGCAAAAGTGAAGTGCAGTGATTCCCCTTGTGTAGTGGAGGGTGCGTCAGATCGGCCTCGTTTCGCCTCTAGGCCGGGACCTCTGCTTGACTCCCAGGACCTGGGGAGGGAGCATGTTGAAAGCCTAAGGAGGGTTACAAGGAACCCCACCGATCTGGCGTGCCTTCGGCAGTTTCTGATGAAATCCCCAGACTGCCAAAGTGCGTGCGCGTGCACGAATCCTGAAGGATTGCTTCTCGTCCTCCGAAGTGTCCTCCCCGTGCAGGGGTGTTGGAGCTTTCGGAAGGACTCGCGCCCTCTCAATAGAAGCTTTATAGAAGAGGACGCTTCACGTCCTCTCTCTCTCTCTCTCTCTCGTTAAGCCGGCCATACACGTGCAGTTTTAACTGACAGTTATGACTGTGCAGTTATAACTGACACAGTTTAAACTGACGTCAGTTAAAAATGAAATGCACACACACACACAGTTCAATCCCTCAGTTTTTACCATGGATTCCGAGAAGTACGATCTTGTGCTCTCAATGTATTCTTTGTAATGCTACAAACAAATAGAAAAAATAAAACTAAAAAGCGTAAACAGTGGTGCAAAAAGTGGTTACTGAGGCGAAATCAATGTTCTGATATTAAATTATTAAAGGAATTAAGTGAAGAACCAATTGATTTTCTCAATTATTTGCACATGACTGGAACTGTACCAAAAGTTGCTTTCGCTTTGTTTACGTGCTATCTCAACAAACTGCACTCACCACTACCACCTGTAGAAATGAGAAATTGAGAACTGCACAGTTACGAATCCCCCCACACACGCTCAGTTCAGTTACTCCTTTCAGTTAAAAATATGGAACATTGCATTTGTCTCAGTTTAACTGTACAGTTTTGTTGAACTGACGAAATGAGCAACTGAGATACCCACACACGTGCAGTTTTAACTGTCAGTTATAACTGAACAGTTATAACTGTCAGTTAAAACTGCACGTGTGTGGCCGGCCTTATGCGTTTCAGTGAGAAGGAAGAAGGCAAACGTCGCCTGAACACTTTTCTGTCTTTCCACCGAGAAATACGTAATAGAAGTCATAGTAGCAGGACGCTTTTGAGAGCGGACGTCCGAGCTTTATTACTGTGAGAATAAGAAGGCGTTCCCTCTCGACTTGGACGGGACACTCGGATGGACGCCAGGCGCGCGTGGGTGCACGCCAAGCCCGCGCCAGTGGACGCCAGGTGTGTCGCCTGGCTGAACGTTTCTGTTGAACTCTTCAAGCTCTTGTTTCAGATTTGGGCCTAAAGAATTTTTACCTCTACCTTCGATGATACCTTCTACCTCACCTGCAAAGAATGTGAAGTAGGCAGTGCTTCGGAGGAAGCTTAAAGTGAACATACAACTTCTTCTTCGAAACCCAGCAAGACATCGGGTTTCGTGAATTTAAGAGGTCTCTGTCAATTAATATTGCTTTTCGCTTATGTGGATGGAGTTAAGGAAAGCTCAAGGGAAGATCTCGTTTGCTTTACCGCAGTCAAGACTTTGTGATAAGGCATTTACGGGTTATGTAAAAGCTCGACGTCCTACACGTCATGACGCTCGACTACTTTCGGTAGGATTCTTGCAAAGCACTCACCAAGAGGACGCTCTTCAGGAAAGCGCAAGACAGGACTTCCTTTGCCATACTGCCGATAAATTTAAGTTGCAAGCTTTTTAGTCCATCTGAAAGGGCTTTTCAGATGATAGATTTTGTTAGTTCCTAAGTTCGGGACTACGCTGCCGAAGTTGAACATCGGGGTCCTACCTGCTGAAAGCCCAGTCTCTTTTCAGGATTCTTGCCCCCTTCCTCGATTGATACGGGAATTGGGAAAATAATAATATCCTTTCCTGGATTACGTTTTGTCAATTCAGTTATTTTCCCCCATTGACAATATACTATCGTTTTGTCAAGTAAGTGGGTATCCCCTCATTGACAAAATATCTTTGTCCCGTAAATGGGTTAGTTCTCATTGACAAAAATCTCATTAACTTTATTTTGCGTAAGCGGATAAGCTCTTATTGACAAGATTCGGAAGAGCTCTCATTCATCATTCGCAGACTCGTACAAGAAATAGACTTGTAGACTACGTCAATGACAGCTTATGTCCAGTAACATAAGAAGCTTGAGCTGTCTGCTTCGATTCTCTAAGTTTTGTTCATGAAACTTGCCTGTCAGATATGTATGTAGCTGTATTTCCGAATTCAGCTATATATATGTCTGCCAGGTAAGTATGAACAAACTTTATTGTAATATAGTATCATATTTTGCCTTGCGTTATTTTACTACTGGTTGGTTCAAGTCATATACGCTTGCTGTAGTTACCTCTTCGGATGGCAACCGAGAGGTCTATTGTCTATTATTTTAAGGACATTTAATCGTTACTCCCTGCAGCCTTCCAGGAGTTTCTGATTTATCTTTTACCGTTGTATGGTAGTGTTCTGACGACACAAACGCATCTATTTATTTAGCGTTTTGTGTTTCGCTTAAATATACTAGCTTGAGTCTCTCTTTCTGCTAAAATAAATAACGGACCTATTTCTTCGTAGAATAGGGTAGCTGGCAACCCAGACATAAAGTTAAGAGACGACGTTCGTAAGCTGCTGCTGTGTCTGTCCTCCAGTCCAACCGAGCCAGTAGCAGCTCGTGCGCTGTCATGCGCGGTAGGTTACGTCTCTCTCCTGCTGGATTGACTGACTAACCGTATCTCTGTGCTAGCGGTTACGTCTCTCCTGCTGGATTGACTGACTAACTGTATCTCTGTCCTACAATCAGGAACTTTAGCCTAAGATTGAGGGGATTTCTTACGTGAATGAATAAACATTGCATTCGTTTTGCCTTACTATGTTCAACAGAGATATCTCTTAATCCTTTCGGTGCTCGTTACCGCACGGTATAGAACTACGAGTCTACCGCAACATTGCACTTTTATATGCTCTCCTGCTTAGGCAAAGCGCAGCCTTATTAGGGAAGTAAGCATACTCGGGGAGGGAATGGATGAGCTTGCTGGGGACCATTTCCTTCCTGAAGAAGTTTGTTTCCCTGAATAGACTGCAATTCAGACCTCCACAGTTTTTTCCTACCGGGAAACTGAAATATTATTCAAGATCTAGGAATGATTCTGAACATCTCTCAGTGCGTCAAGTATCACCGGAGGTGATAGAAAGAAGGTGCCGGACATCTGGATAGTGTCAGATGTCCTGGATCTTAATCTGAAAGAAGTAGAAGCAATTCGGTCGTCCCTCCAGTCCTCGAAACGAGTTTTTGGAACCAGTGGTCCAGATCAACTCTGATATTCCTCAGCTCTCTCATATCTTAAGAAGTATCTTCTCTCGGTCCCTATTCGAGTTTTCGAGAAAGACCCTATTATAACAACAGGCGTAGAATGTAACGATCCTCTAGAGGTTCGTTGCAGGATTGCAAAAGTCCGTACGAATCGTCTCGATCGATGGCAGCAACTACTGACTTCCGAGTGGAATCTTTCTTTAGAAGTATGTTGAGAGTTGTGGAGACTTTAGGGACATCTTTTTCATTCATCTCTTCGATATGTTGAGGACGAAGAGGCTTCTTCTTCTCTGCTCCCTTATTCTTGATCCAGGATCGGTACCATTTAAAGCCATCCTATGATATTGAACGGGGATGGTGTTTAGTCTCTTTTCCCCTTTTTCAATTGCTTAGGAAATGTAATAAGAGGATTTATGACGTCACAGGGAGCGACAATGACGCTGATCGCCCCATGTTGGTCTTCAGGATCCTGGATTCATAGAGGTCACATTCTTCCTAGTTCACTTTCCAAGGACCTTTTCCGAGAGAGTCGGTCTACTCTAACTCGAAAGGTACCTATAACCTCTCCGCTCTGAGTCTGACTTTGTTCAGACTATCGAGATGTTGACAGGAATAAGATTACAGTCTTCCCTTACCGTCTGAAGAATGGGATAAGCTGGCAGTCACAACTATTAAAGAATACGCAAATATGTTGTTGACGGCCTTTGGGCTCAGAGATTTGCTTCTGTCAAACAACAAAGCCCTTCACGATCTTTGAGTTCTGTGGAATCTAGAAACTCGCTCACCATCTACTTTTTGTCTCGCCTGTTTTCTCGGAGTCAGACACTCGTGCGAGATCAGGGGCGACATATAGTAGCCCTAAGTTTCTTGTTGACGAAGTCGGTTGCGTTTATACACCCCCGATGATCGTGTAACATGAGACCAGGTTGGACTGTCAGGCATTCTTCCTTCGGGACTGAATCGCCTTTTTGCTCCTCGCTCCTTTCTCCTGGCACCAGAAGCTCGAGTCAGGAGTGGATTCGCTGACGACGTTGGGTTGCGTTGATACACCCCCCAAGGTTTGCTTAGATTGAATCGCCCAGGCAGTCCAGACACTCATCCTTCAGCGAAGAATAGTGCCTTATGGTCTTCAGGGTACAGCCTTGCTGTCCTTGATTCGTCTGACTGGTCAAGTGGTCGGTCACCTGACTTTAGTACAGACGGACTGACTGTGGATGTCCAGATCGAAGCTTTCAATATGGAACTTAGACGTAGTCTGAAGTTCTTGATGTCAAAGCATTCGAACCTCTCCTACCTGTTAACTTCTTGCATGTGATCAGGAAGGCCTTCTTCTAACCACCCTAGATACGACAAAGAGGGTTAGTGAGATTTTAAGCCATCGTCACAAGTTTTGGCTTTGGAGAACAAGGCGTTGTGCTCTCTAAGCCTTCCGTTGTGGCCTAAGAATGGAAACCCATTTTGTTCTTGGGCCAGGAGCTTGGAAGCAAGGATGGCACAAGTTAGTGGGCAGGAGCCAGAGAGTCCTGGGCCATGTCGGGTCTCTCAAGTTTAATCTACATAAAACTCAAGAAAGTCGAAGTCATTCGGGCAATCTGCAGTGTTCCGAAAAAGACCAGACTTGCCCATATCGAAGAACAGCCTGGCTTTAGTGTTAAGGAGTTCTTTCAAAAATGCTCCTTCATTGTGTTTGCACAAAGATTTGAAATCTTTTTATCTGAATGCTCACGAGGTGAGGGCGCGGCCTCGGAAGCATTTCAACAGAGCATGGCACTCAGCAACATCCTGAGTACCATGTTTTAGCGAAGCAACTCTGTGTTCACTTCACAATCCCTGCGAGATGTGAAAATGGCATATGAGATCTGCTGCTCGCTAGGGCCATACGTGTCTGCAGACACAATCTTGGGGGCAAGAAGTACCACTCATCCTATCCTGTAGAAAATGGTTAGGAAGAGCTCTTAATTTAGTTGTTGAGTCGCCGTTGTCGGCCTTAGTTAACACACCTTAACTTTGGCTAGGTTGGTCAGGTGGTGATATATATATTTATATATATATTTATTTTACTTCTTAGCCCTCATGGTATGGTCAATATGGTCTAGTCACGTCGTGGTCTCGCCCCTGTTGACAGATCATCTGGAGTGCACCAGCTATATAGGTCTCTACCTCGCTGGCAACTCTAGTAGCACAAACAGACTTACGTGGCAGTAACCACGAAGCCAGCTATGCTAACAGGTGGAACCAAGATGTAAATCATCTGCATGCATTTGTTTCCCAAAATCCTTCTATTCTGTCCCTTCCCACCTCCAACGGTGGGATTCAGCTATATATATATCTGACAGGTAAGTTTCATGAACAAAATGATATTGTTATGATACAATAAAGTTTGTTCATACTTACCTGGCAGATATATATAATCAAGTACCCACCCACCTCCCCTCAGGGGACAGTGGAAATAAAAATTATGAATAGAAAATGGGAATGGTTCCTGATACCCGCCTCCCAGCGGCGGGAATGGGTACTAACCACCTGGCCGACCACTGCGTGTGTCGGAAGTTTTGAAAATTCTGTCGGATTTCAGAAATTACAGCTATATATATATCTGCCAGGTAAGTATGAACAAACTTTGTATCATAACAATATCATTTTTGTTGCCTATATCAGTGTAATTATGAAACTTTTTATTCCCATGGTCATGGTTTGAACTGAATTAATTTTTACCTTGTTCGTAATTGGTGGTTTTATTCTTACTGCCATCACAACTGAAACTCCACAGTGCTTATTTGATTGTAATTATACACATTTTGGTCATAATTCACTCCACATTGCACTTGAACTATGTTGCTGTTCCTGGTTCCTAAGTACTCACTCCGCAAACAGTTACGAGCAGCAGGCGACAACACTGATTATGAGGTGCAAAGCTTTATTCCCTTAATTCCTTAATTGTTGACTTTATTCATTATTTAGTTTAACTTTACTTCAAAAGGTTATTTAATTAATGTTTATTATCCCTTTTTTGCAACCAAATTAACCCCGAAAGATTACAAATACGTATTTGGGATGTATACTTACGAGCAGACGACGCGAGGAAAAACTCGTCTTTGCCAATGTAGTGGAGCATCACACATACGCAGATGCATTTACAAACTGTTTCCATGAATTCTAGTTGTCATAGTAATGCAGTAATGATAAAATTGCTGTAATATGTATATATACAGTAGTACCTCGAGATACGAAAGGCTCAACTTACGAAAAATCCAAGTTACGAAAGCCAATACAAAAAATTTTACTGCTCTACATACGAAAAGTTTTCAAGATACGAAAGGTTGTTGCTATAATGTCCCGAGATTCGCCCGGACCACCGAGAACAATTTTAAAACTCCCGCGCCGCCAACTGAGTAAACTCGCCACCATCCTCCCGCTCTCCCATTGGTTCCTGATGCTAGTCACCCCATAAGGTCCTGCTCCTATTGGTCAGCATCTACCCTTGTGCTTTAAGTATTCTATTGGTAAAAGGTTGCTGTAAATTGAAAAACTTAGTATTCATGCAATACATTTAATAAAAAAAAAACATTAGGTAAAGATAGAATAAAGAATAGAAATGAATGGTTATTATACTGTTTGGTAGTTTCAGTAGTTGAAGAGAGCGAATGAAAATTTATGGCTTACTGTGTAAAAGTGATTGCTTGGCGATCGTTCGATACTCATAAGTGCTGGATGTAAACAGACGTTTGGAAGCTTTTTTTTTTTTTTTTTTTTTTTTTTTTTTTTTTTGTTACAGTTAATGGTTACTTAATAATTATTTGAAATGAGTACATGCAATACATTTAATAAAAAAGATGTGAATAAGATATCATAAAATATAAAATAAATCAGACTGCCAACAAATACGCATTTTTTAGAATTCTTCTTCTGTTTTATTATTATGTTACGTATACGTATTACGTATGTTTCATTATAGCTGTCAGTAACTCTGTATCTCCGTTAGGTAAAGATAGAATAAAGAATATAAATGAATGGTTATTATACTGTTTGGTGGTTTCATTAGTTGAAGAGAGATACTAATGACAATTTATGGCTTGCTGTGTGCTAGGAAAAATGATTGCTTGGCGCTCGTTCCATACTCGTAAGACGGGTAAGATCTGAATGTAAACAATTGATTGAAAGGTTTGTTTTTTGTTTGTGTATTATAGTTAATGATTAATTAATAATTATTTGAAATGAGTACATACTGATTATTTATACATTTTATTGGCATATTCTAAGCTTTTAGCTCTTAGGTTTAGATGTCAGAATCATAGACTAGGCTACAGTAGCAACCGCTAACATAGGCTAGGCTTATTGCTAAGGGACATATGCCAAAGTCCTAATATATGCAGTAAAAATGGGGTTGAACATTATATGCAGTTGAATAATACTCAAGTATGTACAGTATTTTGCCTTTTTGGAGTCATATTTCTTCCGTCGTAACCCAAGAACATGTGTTTTAGGCCTGGAAATATAATTTATTTCTGAGTGTTTTTGGAGGGCTTGGAACGGATTAGCCATTTTACATGTTAAATGTGTTTCAAGATACGAAAAACTCTTGATACGAAGGCCGTCTCGGAACGGATTAATTTCGGGTGTACGATTGTTGTGGTGAAAGTGCCCCAGCATCTATGGGTACAAGTGGTGTGCAGATTTAGCACAGGAAATGGGTAGTTTTTTGATACAAGTGACTCCACAAACATCAAGATGGTGTCAATCTTCTAAAGTGTTTTAATCTTTATTAAAAAAATTTGAAAGCGTTTTGGGGTTGTGGGCACTGCATTGGCCACCCTTTTCATCACCCTCTGCTGAAATCTTAAAATATGGCCTTAATTTCTAACTTTGGAGAAAATACTTACTTCGAAAGGAGAGTAGAGGTCTTGAGCTCCTGCTATCACCACCAACAACTCTACTGACTGATGACCATCTTCGGTGTCAGGACATGTTAGAGTACTTTTTCGGAGGGTGGCCAAAACCGTAGTAGTCGATGAGTTGGCCAGTCCACTTGGTTGTTTACCCTAGTCGGTGGTTTTATCCTTACTGCCATCACAACTGAAACTCCACAGTGCTTATTTGATTGTAATTATACACATTTTGGTCTTGAATCGCTCTAAATTGCACTTGAACGACGTTGCTGTTCCTGGTTCCTAAGCACTCCACAAACTCGGTTACGAGTAGCAGACGTTTACACTGTTTGTGAGGTTTATTCCTTTAATTGTTGACTTTACTCATTATTAGGTTCAACTTCACTTTGTAACTTCAAAATGTTTATTTAATTCATGTCAATTATCCTTTTTTTTGCAACCAAATTAACCCTCAAATATTACAAATATTTCTGATGTACAGTTGGACACAGGTTTCCCTGGTACACCGTCTTGCGAGACTTCGAAAAATTACATGGTAACAGTGTTTACTGAGGGAGTTGGGGGGGGACAACCCCTTCTCTGCTAACAAGAGTTCCACCAATAAGTTCTGGAGTTCGTTTGGTGGGCGGAGTTATTAGGTATGGTTGGAGAAAGAGAGACACACACACGGAGTAAAAAAAAAATCAGCAGTTTATATCGTTGTAATGAAGATTGTTGTCTCACTTGTAATATAAGTTTGTTTAATGTTCCATTTAACTTTCGGCCAAGACGTTATCTTACAACCGTGTCGATCATTATATATCGGTCATATTCATTAAACAATACTTAAAATTGATCAACATTTTAAAGTTATATTGGTATTGCCGAAAATCACGAACATCATAACAGGATATTTTAACCTTATCACGTAAGCCAAGTTTACAGCATCGGTTGCAGTGCGTTTCCTACAAATTCTACAATAGGAAGCTATAAAGAGAAGCGCAGCAGCACTTCATTGAACATACCCAAACACTCGGTGAATTTGCTGAGTCTGAGTCTCCGACACTTAGCTCCCCTCTCTCTCTCTCTCTCTCTCTCTCTCTTATACTAGCTAACTTATATATCTCTCTCTCAGCTATACTAGCTAACTTAGTGACAAGAAAAACCCCTGCGCTCAGTATGCAGTTCTGATATGTCATTAGTGTATTCATGGGAGGATCAGTGACCCAATAATATCGAAGATTACCCTTCCTGACAATACCCATAAGATAACCAAAGCAAAGAAATTTCTCATCTCTGATACTGTAATGTCATAAACTCTTGTTCCCTTGAGTGTTCGCTTGATATATTACCCCATTTCATAACATGAAATTAACGATTGGATCTCTCTACAGTCAGTTCCATTATAGAATCATTGAAAATAGAATAAAAAAAAACTTTATTCTTGATATACTATCTTCAAAATCGAAGGTGTGCGGCAAAAAATTATCGCCACCAATCCTTTGCCACACAGGATTAGCTGGTTTGACGTTTCTGACAACCTCCTAGGCCACCCTTACCTCCCCTCCCCCGCGCAGTTCATACAAATGGAAGACGAGCAGTGCAAACGGCCAGCAAGATCTCTAATAAGGCGCTAAGTAGTACAGAACCAATATCGATACAATAAGCTATGAAGGCGCACAAAATTAAAAACTTAAGAATATCACATGACGTAAACAACGTGTGGGACGACTTCTGCAACACGTCATATGAAGTAGTTGACCTTTTAAGGGTTAACTGTTGTTTTCATACAATCAACTTACCTGTCAGATATATACATAGCTAAGACTCCGTCGTCCCCGACAGAAATTCAAATTTCGCGCCACTCGCTACAGGTAGGTCAGGTGATCTACCGGGCCTGCCCTGGGCGGCGGACTAGGAACCATCCCCGTTTTCTATCATATTTTCTCTGTCGCCGGTGGTATCAACATTGTTGCTATTACCTCCTGACTTAGATTCTTTTCATCCTTTGATCATCGTTTATCGGCTTTTTGGTGACTTATCTGGATCGTGTTTTTGGCATTCGCTACTGTGGACTGTTTTTGGAATTGCTTTTTGGATTTTCTCTGTATGTCTGATTCAAATGTGAGTGTGAGAATGTGTGTGAATGTAGGCTGCAGGGTGAGGATACCGAAAGCTTCGGTTGATCCTCACACTGTATGTCGTAAATGTAGGGGGTTTCAGTGTTCTGCTACTAATACTTGTCATGAATGCGAGGGATTAAATGCAGAAGAGTGGAAGACTTTAACTTCTTTTCTTCTTATTTGAAGAAGTTAGAGAGGGATAGGGTTAGACGTCTGAAAGGTGTGAGTTCAAGGCCTATTGAGCCTTTTACTGATAATTATTCTAATCCTAATGATTTAGATTCTCCCTATGTGTCTAATTCACAAAGTGTACTTTCGGAATCGGCCTCGGAAATCGCCGATCTGAAAGCTACTATTCGAGACATGAAGTCCAAAATGGCGGACTTACAAGGTAAGGCTAGTGAAAGTGAGCATTACAGTGAAGTGAGTTCTCCCAGTGTTGTGGAGGGGGCGTTTGATCGTCCCTGCGACGCTCCCAGGCCTGACCTCTTCCAAGCTCCCATGCCCAGAGGAGAAGAAAGTCGAAAGCCTTAAGGAGGTCGTGGGGAATCCCCAACGGTCAGACGTCCCTTCAGCAAGCTCTGTTTCGTGGCAGGCTGCTCAAGGGCGCTTTAGAAAAAGCGTCCTTCGTGAGTGTTTCTCATCCTCTCCCTCTCTCACCTAAACCTAAACGAGGGTGGAAGGAGTCGGATTTATCGAGGCCTCTGAAACGTCATTTGAAAGAACCCGAAATTGATTCGAGCCCAGAGCGTTTCTCAGATGACGCTCCCTCTTCTATTAAGAAGGCGAAGTGGCGTCAGCGTCACCCGACGAGGACGCAGAAGTACCCTTTCCTACTTCTCCCCCGATTGATGACGAAAGGCGTCATGCAGTTGACGTGGGAGAAGCTTCAAGGAAGATTATTATGGCAGTACAAGAACAACTGGCCTCTCTGGTGGGAGTTTTAGCGCCTCGTAGGAAGGACGTTGCGCTTCCAATCAAGAAGTCTCGTCCTCTCTCCCCTGCTAAGCGAGAAGCGTCATGCAGACGTGAAGCTTCTAAACATATTACAGAAGCTTCGGGTTCGAGAGCGAGATCGGTAGCTTACGAAAGATACGTAACGCCAGAGAGACGTGAGACGTCTTTTAGACATGAAGCGTCTTTGAAAGCTGTTGGTAGACGTGAAGCTCCAACCAATATTTTGGCGCCAGTTAGGACGCCTTTTGAGAGCGGAGCGTCTTCCAGGCGCGAGGCGTCATCCGGACGTCAGCAGCCAAGTAAGCGGGAGGCGTCAGACAGGATGCTTGGGCGACTAGAAGCGTCATCCAAGCGGGAAGCGTCTTCTATTTATGGAGAGAAGCCTGAGCTTTTGGCGCCTTCCAGGGCTATTAAAGCGGGGAAGAGGAAGGAATATCATTCCCTTAGCCCCTCTCCTATTAGGAGTTTGTCTCCTCCAGAGGAAGAACGTACAGAGTTGGGAGCGGAGACTCATTTAGATCCCGAGTTGGAAGTAAACTCGGACGAAGAATATCAAGGAAGAGAAGGACTGTCGAACTATAAAGTTTTGACTGCCTTGCTTCTAGAGGAGTATGGAGACGAATTGACTCCTGCCGCTCCTCCTTCTCCGCGCTCTCTGTTTTCGAGTGCTAAGACGAAGAAGTCTTCGTCTTTTCTCAAAATGAAGCCCACCATTTCAATGAAGAGGGCTCTACAATCCTTAGACTCTTGGATGAAGTCTAAGAAGGACTTAGTAAGAACGGTCTTCTGCATGCCTCCAGCGAGACTAGCTGGTAAAAGAGGCATTTGGTATCAGACGGGAGAGAATATGGGTATTGCTCTTCCGTCTACGTCAGAAGCAGACTTTTCGACCTTAGTTGACGCTTCACGTCGACAAGGTCTCAACTCGGCATGGATTACGTGGGGCATTTCTGAACTGGACCATCTCCTCAAGGGACTCTTTCATGTATTGGAAGTTTTCAACTTCTTAGATTGGTCCCTTGGGGTGATGTCCAAGAAAGCCCATGATTCTGAAGGAATCGAACTGGAAGCCCTTTTGTGCATATTGTCTTGTATAGACAAAGCGGTGCAGGATGGCTCGTTTGAAATCTTTGTTTGGAGCAGGTCTTCTAAAAAAGAGGACGGTATATGGTGCCTTTTTAACCAAGGCAGTCTCCCACGCTCAGAGGGCAGCGCTGCTGTATTCGCCTTTGTCTGACTTTTTGTTCCCTTCTCAGTTGGTGAAGGACATTGCTCATTCATTAACTGAGAAGGCGACTCAGGACCTTCTGACGCAGTCAGCAAGGAAGAAGAAGCCTGCTTCTACACCTGACAAGAAGGACCGAGTACATCGGTTCAGCCCTTTCGAGGTGGCCCTACCTCCAGACCTCCCGCAAGAAGGAAGGCTCCTGAGAAGAGAGGTAGGTCTGCCTTTCGTCCCTTTAAAAAGGGAAAGTGAAGCTTCTCTCCTCCAAGCACCAGTAGGTGCCAGGCTCCTGGGATTTGTGGAGGCCTGGACACATAAACGCAGACGCGTCATCGTTGTCTATAATAAGGAAGGGATATCGTATCCCTTTCCTGAACACTCCTCCCCTAACATCAATACCACGGGAACTAACAGCCAAGTACAAGGATCCTATGCTGAGGGATACTCTTCGATCGATGGTGGAACAAATGTGGGACAAGAGAGCGATAGAACTAGTACTGGATCAAAACTCCCCGGGGTTTTACAATCGCCTTTTTCTGGTTGCGAAAGCCTCGGGAGGCTGGAGACCAGTACTGGACGTCAGCTCTCTGAACAAATTTGTTCGGAAGGAGAAGTTCTCGATGGAGACTTCTGCTTCAGTCCTTGCGTCATTGCGACAAGGAGATTGGATGGTGTCTCTAGATCTCCAGGACGCCTACTTTCACGTCCCGATCCACCCTTCATCGAAGAAGTACCTCCGTTTCATGACTGGGGGAAGGATCTTTCAGTTCAGAGCCTTGTGTTTCGGCCTGTCCACAGCTCCTCAGGTCTTCACAAGCCTGATGAAGAATGTGGCGAGGTTTCTTCACCTCAAAGGAGTAAATATCTCTCTGTATCTGGACGACTGGCTCATCAGGGCCAGATCAGAGAGAGTGCTTGGAGGACCTGACGTTAACTTTAGATCTGATCAAAGCGTTGGGATTGCTCATGAACCTCGAGAAGTCGCAGCTGACCCCAGGACAGAACTTAGTCTATCTGGGGATTCGGATGGATTCTCGGGGTTTTCGAGTATTTCCTTCGCAAGAGAGAATCGCAAAAGGTTTGCAGATAGTCTCTCTCTTCTTAAGGAAGGAACATACGTCGGCGAGGGAATGGTTGAGCCTGCTAGGGACCCTTTCCTCGCTCGAACAGTTCTTCCCGCTAGGAAGACTTCATTTACGTCCGCTTCAATTCTTCCTCAAGAAGTCTTGGAGTTGGAAAACTGGACAACTGTCGGACGCCTTTCCCATTCCAGTGGAGATAAAGATCCGCACCTGGAATGGTGGTTGCCCCCTCTGGAAGAGAACAAAGGGATCTCTCTAAGGACACAGAACCCAGACCTAGTGTTGTACTCCGACGCGTCGGAGAAAGGTTGGGGAGCAACATTAGGCTCGAAGGAGGTGTCAGGCACCTGGGAACCAGCGCAGGTGACTTGGCACATAAACTGCAAAGAGCTCTTCGCCGTGCATCTGGCTTTGAAGAGTCTAGAACCTCTGGTGTCGAACAAAGTAGTGCAAGTAAACGTGGACAACACCACCGCACTTGCCTACATTCGAAAGCAGGGAGGGACTCGCTCCTCGTTCCTTTACGAACTGACGAGAGACCTTTTGCTTTGGACGTCTCACAGAAACATCTCCCTTCTGACAAGGTTCGTGCAGGGAGTAAGAATGTGAGGGCGGACAGACTCAGCAGGAGGAACCAGGTCCTTCATACAGAGTGGACCCTACACGAGGAGGTGTGTCAAGATCTCTGGTCGCTGTGGGGGACACCTCATGTGGATCTCTTCGCCACATTCATTTCCAAAAGGCTGGCAGTCTTTTGCTCGGTCGTGGAAGATCCAAGAGCTCTTATGGTAGACGCCTTCCTGCTAGATTGGTCTCGCGTAGACGTCTATGCTTTTCCTCCATTCAAAATCCTGGGACTAGTACTAAAAAAGTTTGTGGCGTCAAAGGAGACGAGGATGACATTGATAGCCCCCTTTTGGCCGGCCCAAGATTGGTTCACGGAGGTGGTAGAGTGGATCGTAGACTTTCCAAGATCCCTACCAAGAAGGATGGATCTTCTCAGACAACCACACTTCAAGAGGTATCATCAAAACCTCCCCGCTCTCGCTCTGACTGCCTTTCGACTATCGAAAGACTCGTCAGAGCGAGAGGGTTTTCTCGCGAAGTTGCAAGCGCGATCGCGAGAGCACGCAGAACCTCCACTACGAAAGTATATCAGTCGAAGTGGGAGGTTTTTAGAAGGTGGTGTAGAACTAAGAAGTTGTCCTCCTCCACTACCTCTATAGCGGAAATTGCTGATTTCCTTCTATTCCTGAGAGAGCAATCTCATCTAGCTGTATCCACAATAAAGGGATACAGAAGTATGCTCTCGGCTGTCTTCAGGAATAGAGGATTAGATCTGGCAGATAATAAAGATCTCCACGATCTCATAAGGTCCTTTGAGACTTCAAAGTCGAAGGAACCAGTCCCTCCGAACTGGAACCTAGACGTGGTTCTCAAGTTTCTTTCATCTGAAAGATTCGAACCTCCTCATCTGGCTTCGTTTCGAGACATCACCAGAAAATGCCTATTCCTATTATCTTTAGCTACGGCAAAGAGAGTTAGTGAATTACATGCTCTGCAAGATAAAGTAGGTTTCAAGGGAGACTCAGCTATTTGCTCGTTTAAGACCCTGTTTTTAGCTAAGAATGAGAATCCCTCGAATCCCTGGCCTAAGTCATTCGAAGTCAAAGGCATATCGAGTCTCGTAGGAAGAGAAGCAGAAAGATCTCTATGCCCTGTAAGAGCTCTAAAGTTCTACATTCAGAGAAAGCATCAGATGGGAGGCTCTAGACAAGGTCTTTGGTGCGCGGTAAAAGACCCCACAAGACTGATGTCCAAGAATGCGCTGGCATTCTTTGTGAGGAACGTCATTACAGACGCGCATAAGGTCTGTTCTGACGAACAGTTACGACTGTTGAAAGTTAAAGCTCATGAAGTGAGAGCAGTAGCGACGTCTCTTTTTTCATAAGAATATGTCGCTTAAAAACATCATAGATACGACATTTTGGAGATGCAACTCAGTATTTGCATCTCATTACTTGAAAGACGTTCGTGTGACATATGAGAAGTGTTTTTCTCTAGGTCCTTTCGTATCGGCGGATACGATTCTGGGTACGGGAGCCGACACCAATCCTTAAAAGTATATACTTTTCTTCTTTTTAGATATGGTCTGGAGTCTCTTCGAACAATGGAGGACTTGGTTTAGCACGGGCGGCCGTCTATGTTGTTCAGTAAGAGAATCTTGTCATATCTAATTAGATGAGTATAATTTTTTTTTTTAGAAATTATGTATGTGTGCGTAGTGGTTTTTGAGTTACGGTTGTTGTGAAGAGTTCGGGGATAACTCGGAACAATCCTTAGTTCTAACATATGGTTAGGATCAGGTGGTCGGGATTGGTTGTGTGCTCCTTCATAAGGTGTATTGTCATAAAAGTGGATCAGCACCCATTGACAAAGTCCTTTCAGGCTCTGCCGAGTAAGCGGATAAGACCCCATCGGCAGACCCACAAGAACTCTTGGCCATAGATCATATATCTCGCTAAAGTTTCTTGAGGTGATGCAGACTACTGGGCAAACACCCACGAAGTCTACCACCTATCAGGTAGGAACCAAGGTTTTATTTATACCTACAACATATGTTGTTTACCTGTCTATTCCATATAGTAGCTGTCTCTTACCCTCCACCGAAGGGTGCCAATCAGCTATGTATATATCTGACAGGTAAGTTGATTGTATGAAAATGATATTGTTATGTTACAATAAAGTTTCATACATACTTACCTGGCAGATATATACAATTAAAGGCCCACCCAGCCTCCCCGCAGGAGACAGGTGGAAGAGAGAAAATATGATAGAAAACGGGGATGGTTCCTAGTCCTGCCGCCCAGGGCAGGCCGGTAGATCACCTGACCTACCTGTAGCGAGTGGCGCGAAATTTGAATTTCTGTCGGGGACGACGGAGTCTTAGCTATGTATATATCTGCCAGGTAAGTATGTATGAAACTTTATTGTAACATAACAATATCATTTTTTCTAAAATTATGTATGCACTGATATATTATAGACTATAAATTTCGTTGACCTCAGGTGATAGGTAAAGTCGTTTGGGCTTTCCTTATAGTGGCTGACATAGAGTATCATCTACTGAATTGACAGTTACCTTTTAAAATGTCCCACAGAGCATATGACCCATATACTCAGAAACGACAAAGACGGCCAAAAAATATGCCACATTTTTACTCGTGTTCATAAAACTTAGGTTTTAACCAAAGATACTTTGAAAATATCAGTAGGATATAAAGCATTACATTTCAAATAATGGAAACTATTTTAATAGACTCCAAGAAGCTAATAAGCGAAAATAAGTGGCGAAGTATCATATCTGTATCGGCCACACCACAGTGAACAAAGTATACAGGTAAGGCAATTTGCCAATACTGTTACCGACCTCACTGTATGAAAACAGTGCTCGGCGAGTCAATCAGTTCTATAATTCAATGCTGTTAACAATGATTAGGAAGACATCGAAAACATGTGGGGCCTGAGTAAGTAGGAAAGTTTACTCCAATACTCTCAATATTGTATATATATATATATATTATCTGTAATTATATATATATATACTATATATATATATATCTATATATATTATATATATACATATATATATATATCATATATATATGATATATATATATATATAATATATATATATATATATATATATATATATATATATATATATATATATACCTTTGGAGAATTTAAATTCTCAGTGATGAACAACACTGAAAGAATTCTATTGTGTAATTATTTTTTTAATATATTATATTTAAGGAAAAAGAGCAAATGATCCTTCTGTTCCTTACTTTAATATTCATCTCAGAAATGGCATTATATATTTTGACAGTCCACTTCCGTGGAACAAAATCTGAAGATTAATAATTAATATAAAGAAGAATGCAATTGATAATTGATGCAAGTAATGATTTTGCTTATCATACAGAGTTCTATTTGTTCGCCAACAATGCAGCTTCCCATGCGATGTGGACGAGAAGCACTTCTCGTCAGTAAAGATGACCCTGCCCCAAAAGTCCAAAACCTTATCAGCATGACGTCGGGCAAAATCAAGCCTTCCCGCCTTATGTCGCTCCGTCAAGAGCTCCTTCGTCACTGGAGTTCTGTGATGAATCCCAGCAGCGTGGAGTCTGCGTCATCGATGACACTCTAATCCAAGGTCTTCATGAATGACCATGGCGTTGGTTAAGGGTTGCTCTCGAGCCGCCCTGATGATGGTGTCAACCTCAGCTGGGGTGGTTTTCCGTGGACTCCCTGGCCTAGCTATGAGAACATATTATCTTAAATGTTTAACTTATAATTTATATAACATCGCAATCAATTCTAGATTCTTCGAATTTTGTACTCGATGGATTGATCATAATTTAGTAAACAATGACTGTGACGGGGTGGGCACAAATAAAATGCTCTTATAGGCTTAATTTTACCGAGACAACTCAATCGACTATCTAACTTTGTTCATGGTTGAGGTTGGCAAGGGCCAACCACCCACCGGTGTGGAATTATGAAGGTGCACCTGAAATATTATTACTGTGGTGTTGGAATCGTTCAAGTTCCCACTCTCCTCCCACCTTCTTATCCACAACTGTACCGTGGTGGGGGACACACCAACATCACTTGCAATGGCTCGTATCGAGAAGCCATTGTCGCGTAAAGTGACAATTCGTCCTTGCAGCGCCAGAATTGTCCCTTCTATTCAATGTGAGTGGTTATGAAGTCTGACCTATTTAAAAATCCTGCTGACGACCTCACCTCCGTTGGGATTCAGACTGTGTTTCGAGTCGAGTAAAACAATACCATGCTTCATATATCATTACATCATTCCTTGATTGTAGGATTAGCCAATAGGGATCATAATCACCATGGTATGAAATAAAGATACTACTGTTAAATATAATATGCTCACGTAATTATTGTTCCTGTTAATAATTACACTGAGAACTGAATACTCGTTGAGCACTGCTTCGTAAAATGAGCTCGGTAAAAGTGTTCGCGAATTCTCTAACCTATTTCTCTGTACCTAAGATTCGTATGAGTACGAGATTTTGCTGTAGTGTACTACACCAGTACCGTAATTTATAAGAGAATCATGAAACAAATTATAAAGAATAGACACTTGTCCTGTACGAAGAGGAAAAAGGCTCGATTAGCCAGAAATGGGTATGAACACAACAGTATAAAAAAAAAACTTCGCCTACCCTCTCCCTCCACCCCCTTCCTCTACCTCTCTCCCTCTCTCTCTCTCTCTCGTCTCTCAGTCTCTCTCGCTCTCTCTCTCTCTCTCTCTCTCTGAATGTTACTTCAGTTTAAGTATATTTTGTACGATTTTTTATCTATCCATCTATAATCTAATAATAATTTACAATGTTGTTTATATCTAACGATTCACTCGGTTGCTGGCATTACGGTACAGTACGGTACGGTTGATATTTAGCCTATGTGTGCGGTATGGAATTACGCAATGACAATTTTGCCAAAGTACGGGACGGTACTGTTCAGGTACGGAAAAATGTGCAAATTCCGTACCGTACTACCTTACCTTAGGCATGGATATATTACTTTTGGTCTACGTTGAAAACAAGGGAACAATATTAATTAATTATTAATAATAATAACCAGTAATATAACATTTTTTTTACTATTATTCTTAGCATCAGCAGCAGTAGCAGCAGTAGTAGTAGTAGCTATTACTATTTTTATCTTGAGGTCAAATTTTTTTTTTCTTTCTTTAGTGACATTGACTTGGGTTAGGAGTAAATGATTATAATGATTAGAGTGAGAGATATCTGCATGTATGGTGGGGTAGTAGAACGATAGACACTGTGATTGATGGTAAAGCTACTGTTACATTTGTGTTTGGTTACCTCCTTCGCAATCTTCATTTGGACTCAGGGCATCAGCCATATGCTTGATTCGAAGGTGAAGAAGAGATGGCCGGAACATAACTGTCGGCATGGTAGCAGAAATCCGTTTGTCACGCAACTTTTCAACTTTTTTTTTTTTTTTAGCAAAGAGAGAGCCGCCTATTGCCTACAGATTGGTTTGAATAGGTAACTGGTTATAGTTGCTCTGTGTTACAAATAAAAATTGAGCATTTTTACCGGACATTCATTAGAGTTAAAGCCTTGATTACAGCGAAAAATTTTAGCAAAATCTCGTACTGATACCAGTCTTCATTACAGTGTTATTGACCAAAAACGTGACTGCACTGTCTGTGAAACCCACAGTAAGAGAGCTTTAACAATTACAATTAAACATTACCTTTTATTCAGGCTTGGAGTAATTGTCATTTACCTGAAATGTTTTTAATTACACGTTTTGAAGTTAACTGTAATTGCGTTTGTTTTTTATTTATACTTAATGGTAATTGTAATTGTAACTGAAAAGTTCAAATGATAAAGTACTTCATTTGAAATTGTTATCCTAGAGCAGCCCTCTTACTTTTCGAGAACTCATCTTAACCAAATGCAATAGAGAGATGTTTTGAGTCGCTACCCAATTTATTTATTATATTATTAAGGGAGAATCTTAACAAGCCAGCTACCAATTCTAAAACCATTTTTATTCCATTTATTTCCTTTTTTTGTGCAAAGTTTTGCGAAAATGTTTTCCAATATTTGAGTTTTGTATTTCAGTATTATTTTTTTATAATCAGCATAATAATTTTCAACACAATAAACTTACTAACAATTTACTTAGGCAAATCATAGGATGTTAATGATAATTTCTGCAGGTCTAAAATATTTTAGATATGTTTGTTTTGTATTTGTACTAAAGGTATTAAAAGTTACAACTTACAATTGTTGCAGAAATTGACTGTAAAAGGACACCAAACTCAATTATAAAGACTTTGCAACTATCTGCATTTTTTTAAGGAAATGGGTGTGCGAAATGTAATTGAGTAATAAATTTTATATATGCATTTGTAGCTGTGATTACAATTTTGAAATATTAAAATTGTGAAATTATACTGATGATTGTATTTGATATTGTTCCCCATTTTGTAATTGAAGTTGTAATTGTAATTCGATAACAGGTCAGGTAATTATGATTCTAATTGTAATAGACATAAAGCAAACGTAATTACCCCTAACCTTCTTATATTACATAAGATATGCGACAGTAGCTACTTCATACGAAATGGATAAGCATAAAAATAATGGGAACAAAAATAATTTTTTATGTATACAAGGGAGAAAATTGATTAGAAATTCAGTGATTTTTCCACGCACTTCGGCTTCTCTCGGGGCACCTGTGAATTAATTGTTCAATCTTTAATCGACTTAACCTTTCTCGGGATCTATGGGGTTCATGTCTGCACCCATATTTGGCCAGTCAACCAATTCAAATCCTCTCGACCTTGAAACCATTCCTGGACTATTCTGGCCGAATGGATGGGGCAGCTGTCATGAATGAAAATGACGGGACTAAGTGGAAAGGGATAATTCCGCTGGTGAAGTGAAGGGAGGAAGAAATCCTGAAGAATATTAACGTATTTTTCACTGATGAAAACCTTCAGTCTTGGTGATATCACATATACCATGTAAGGAAATCCAGGCCCACACGTTTACGGTTACAAGCCACTCCTGGCCACTTCGTAAATGTTTCCTTGGTATTATCTGAAGGAAAACAATCTGAATTTTTTTTACAATTTACGCGTTGCTTTCCGTAACAGGGAAAAAAGTATATCTTAGTTTTACCAGACCACTGAGCTTATTAACAACTCTCCTAGGGCTGGCCCGAAGGATTAGATATTTTTTTCGTGGCTAGGAACCAATTGGCCACCTAGCAACGGGACCTACAGTTTATTGTGAGATCCGAACCACACTATATCGAGAAATGAATTTCTATCACCAGAAATAAATTCCTCTGATTCCGCGTTGGCCGAGCCGGGATTCGAACTTCGGACCACCGAATTGGCAGCCGAGCGCGAAAACCACTCGTCCAGCGAGGAACTGTAACAGGGAAAATAATGATATATCGTTTGGGGAAATGTAATGCTAAGTAACAACCCCTGCATTAAGATAATGTTTATTCATCTATGAGGACTAATAATTATTACAAGTTTGCATCCTCCAACCTCTTATACACTAAAACAGCTCGAAAGCGGATTAGTGGAATTCACGTTGAGAGGAACAGCACCACCTTTAGTAAACAGTGTTTCAAACAGACAATTAACAATTTTTCATTATGAAGACATACAGAATTTTAAACGTTATCAATGACAGTAATGACCTGAGATGTTGCAATGCCAGTAACAGCCAACCAATCAATCAGTCCCACTAATCGTGTGATTTAATATATCACTTTGTTCAGTGATAACGATATCACTGCTACAGCACCCCTATTACACGCTAACAAGTTTGTCACCCAATCATGGCTAGACTGAGGTGTTGTATAAATTTTTATAGGTTATCTGTCCTCTGATAGTAGTATTCGTTATTGTCAAATGTCGCTCTACAAGAAAGTGGGCTTTCAATACGTGCTGTTGCACAGCGTCTTGACGTCTCCCCTACAACAGTAAATAAATGGAAAAGGAAAACCTCATAGAATTCCTGCCAGGAAGGAATTTCTCGCCGAACGGCAGTGTGCTAATAGGCTTGCCTTTGTTCAACAGTTTGTGGGGAGGATATGGAATTTTGGTCTCGAGTCGTATGCAGTGACGAAAGGTCTTTTACTAGCAGAAGTCACGGCAGAATACGTAACTGCAGATAGTGATATAAGGTTGAGTTTCTATAATCATTAGTAACAGACTATAATAATTATAAACAAGGGTAATATTATAATCAAAAGATGATAATTTTGTCAATAACCATGTGTTTACAAGGGAAAGTGAGTTTAACAATCCCAATCCTTCTTCTTGTAAATGTTGGTTTTATTCAGAAAATCTACAGTACTATAATAATATTAGGATTAACACTAAAAACACAGTCATTAAAGATAAACAAGAAAATATTTCAAGTGGAGCTTTTCATTAGCCATACACTCTATCCACGAGCATATCTAGTACTTCGTCCATTCATCGGGTCACAACAGGCCCACCTTACCCCTAGTCCCCCACCCATTTCAGTTGTAGCAAAGCCAGGCTGAGGTCAGTTTGAATTACATTTTAGAATTCCAAAACCTGTAAGACGGCTTAACAACAAGAACTCAATCCCCGACACCAATCCCCTCGCCCCCCGAAAAAATATATATGCTTATATTAGTTTAGTCAAGATTGGAGGGTGTTGATGACATCAAAACTGCATACTTAGCGCAGTGGTATCTAGATGACATGTCACTTTAAATTAGCTAATATATGAGAGACGAGAGAGAGAGAGGAGCTAAGGTGTCGGACACTTTCAACACGTTCACTGATTTTATGGGTATGTTCAATGATGTGCTGCTGCTCTTCTCTTTATAGCTTCGTATTATATTATTGGTAGGAAACGCACTGCAACCGATACTATAAACTTCGCTTACGTGATAAGGTTAAAATATCTTGTTATGATGTTCGTGATTCTCTCCAATACCAATATAACTAGAATTTTTATCAAATTTAAGTATTGCGTAATGAATATGACCGATCTATAATAACAGACACGGTGGTAAGATAACGTCTTAGACGAAAGTTAAATGGAATCTTAATAACAAACTTATATTAAAAGTGAGACGGTAATCTTAGTTACAGCGATATAACCTGCTCAGATTTTTTTTTTTTTTTCTTTACTCCGTTTGTGTGTGTGTGTGTGTGTCTTTCTTCAACCATACCTAATGACTCCTCCCACTGAAAGAATTCAAGAGCTTATTGGTGGAACTCTTGCTAAGAGAGGACGAGTCCTCCCTCCATCCCCACAGTAAACACTGTTACCATATAATTTTTCGAAGTCCCTCAAGAAGGTGTACCAGGGAAACCTGTGTCCAACTGTACGTAAGAGCAGCACGATGTGACCGAGAAAATGACTCATCGTTGCCAATCTAGTGGAGCTTCACACATACGCCGATGCATTTACAAACTGTTTCCATGAATTCTAGTTGTCATAGTAATGCAGTAATGATAAAATTGCTGTAATGTGTGTATATATTACAAAGAGATACACTAATTTCACTTATTTCGCTGGTTTTGTGTAAGTCTTTATACCCAGTTTGGAGGGTAAACACATACCAATTGACAACATGGGTAAACAATTGAAGAGCACAAAATGCCGCAACAAATGCCGTAGTCCCCTTACATAAGTACTGGTTAGAGGTCGGGTTTACAATTGTTGTGATGAAAGTGCTCCAGCATCTATGGGTACGGGTGGTGTGTGGATTTAGCACAGGAAATGGGAAGTTTGCTGACAAGCGACTCCACAAACATTGAGATGGCACCAATCTTTGAAACATTTTTAATTGTAAGTAAAAATTTTGAAAGCTATTGGGGTAGTGTGCACTGTGTTGGCCACACTTTTCATTACCCGCTGTTTAAATCTTGATTTCTAATTTTGGAGAAAATACTTACGTACTTTGAAAGGAGAGTAGAGGTCTTGAGCTCTTGTTATTACCACCAACAACTCATGACTGATGACCATCTCTGGTGTCAGGAAGTGTTAAAGTACTTTTTCGGAGGGTGGCCAAAACCGTGGTAGTCGGTGAGTTGGCCAGTCCACTGTGTTGTTTACCCTAGGCATTTTTTTCTCCAGCAGCGAGCCGTAGCTGCTAAAAATGGAAAACCGGGAGCTTTTAGCTCAAGATTTTGGTTTCCCGACTGGACGGGAAGCAGCGAACACGAACCGCGAGCGACCGCTTAGTGTAAACAAACAAGATGGCTGCTGCTGATAGGACGTACTCTCAGACCTTTGGCTTCTCTTCTCTTGAGCCACTCTCGAACCCACAAGCATTTTTGTTACTCTTGCAGTCATGTAGGATTCCGAGAAAACACACCACTGCAGCACGTCTTGCACCATTCTGACAATTTCTGGGCACCATGATGATATCAGCTGATCAGTTTTGTTTACTTTTTCCTACTGCTCCTCGAAACCACGAGGTCCTAGTGTGATGATACAACACTTCTGCTCGCGAGCATCAGCTGGATGCTGGCCAAAGCCGCGAGCAAGAAATTACTAGTGTGATACCAGCTTAACACATCCTGACACCGGAGATGGGCACTATTCACGAGTCATTGGTGGTGAGAGCAACAGCTTGAGACCTCTACTCTCCTTTTGGAGTAAAGTATTTCTCCAGAGTTAGAAATTAAGGTCATATTTTAAGATTAAACAGAAGTTAATAAAAGTCTAGCCATGCAGAGTGCAAACTCAACTCCATGACGCTTTCGAAATTTTTACTTGAAACACCAACAACAATTTAGAAGATGATGACATCTCAATGTTTGCGGAGTCACTTGTGTCAATATACTTTCCATTCCATGTGCTAAATCCACTCACCACTTGTACCCATAGATGCGGGCCACTTTCTTGACAAGTCTTCAACAATGACACCAACCACCTGGCACATCCAAGGAAACTATGATTTTTTCAGTAGAAATAAGAAGCAGCGTGCACTAGATAATCATTTAAATAAATAGTTAAACATTAGTATAAGGTCATTATTTGCATTGAATTTTTAAATAGGGTAAACAACCGCAGTCGATCCATCGTCAAAGCGTGGCTCGGCCATAATCACCCGATATTTAATTGGTGAACCAAGAATACACTTTTACATCTTGAAGTACTATACTGTGAGGACCAGAGATTAAGACAGGTAGCTGGGATACTGATGATTTATTTACAGAAACTGGGATACTGATGATTTATTTACAGAAACTGGGATACTGATGATTTATTTACAGAAACTGGGTTGACATAGACAGGTGCGGACGGATAAGTAGTACAGTCTCACACGGGGAGCAGAAATGACTCTGCAACAGTAGATTTGTGTTTTCATACATTCAACTTCCCTGTCAGATATATATACTTAGCTATAGACTCCGTCGTCCCGGACAGAAATTCAAATTTCGCGGCACACACTACAGGTAGGTCAGGTGATCCTGCCGCTGGGTGGCAGGAATAGGAACTATTACCATCTTGAGCCAGATTTTCTCTGTCGCTGGTACTAGTAACATCGTTTGCTAGTTCCTCCTGACTTGATTTTCGAATTTCATTACGCCGTTGATCTTTTGGACTGCTATTTGGTGACGTATTGGATCTTTGGTTTGGCATACGCTATTGTGGACTGTTTTTGGATTTTGGTTTTGGAATTTCTCATAATGTCTGATGTTTGTTTCGATTTCGTTCAGTGTGTGTGTGAATGAGAGTTATGCGAGACTACCGAAAGCTTCGGTGGATCCTCACACCACTTGTAAAAATTGTAGAGGGAATGTATGCTCGCAATTGAATACATGTGATGAATGCAAGGATTTGAATGAGGAGGAATGGAAGATGCTTGATTCCTACTTAAGAAAGTTGGAAAGAGATAGGGCTAGAAAAGCCTCTTCCAAAAGTGTGAGTAGGTCGGTCTCTAACGAGCCAGTTAGCGGACTATTGCCTATTGCTAACCCAATTGTTTCCTCCCATACAGCTTTACCTTCCCAATTATCTGATTCGGCAAGCTCAACATCTGAAATTGCGAGTCTGAAAGCTTCGCTTATGCAAATGGAGCGAAAGCTTAAGGAATTGGAAGGTAAGTGCAGTGAAAGTGTTCCCAGTGAAGTGGAGGGTGCGTCTGATCGGCTCTGTCTCGCTCCCAGGCCTAGACCTCTTTCAAGCTCCCAAGCCCAGAGGAGAAGAAATGTCGAAAGCCGCAGGGAGGTTTCAGAGAATCCCCACCGGTCAGGCGTCCCCTCAGCAGATTCTGTAGTTACGTCCCAGGCTGCCAAGGATAGTCGTTGGAAAGACGTCCTTAAACAGTGTTTTTCTTCGTCTGATTCAACATCTAAAAAAGGATGGAGTTCAAATAGATTGTCGAGACCTTCGAAGAGATCTTGGAAGTCTCCGTCATTTTATTCAAGCCCTGAAGAATTTCCGGAAGAATATCCTCCGGAAAAGAGAAGGAAGGAGGTTTATTCAGAAGCTCCTTCTCCTTCGTCGGAGATTGAAAAGAAGGACGTAGCTACGAAGATTTTGGAGAATATGCAAAAACAGATATCTTCGCTAGTAGGAGTTCTTAAGTCGGATCCTCCTAGAAGGAAGGATAGATTTCTTCCGATTAAAAGATCCCGTCCTTTGGAACTCTCTGAGAGCTCGGACGAGGCGCCTGCCAGGAGCCTGGCGCCAGCCAGACGTCAGGCTACTGTCAGGCGCAAAACGCCGTCAAGGCGAGAAGATACATATAGATATCTACCTGGATCTCCTACTAGAAGGAAAGCGCCTGAGGCGTCTGAATCGAGGCGTAAATTTGAAACTCCCGAAATCAGACGGACTCCTGAAATGAGGCGCAAAGCGCCTGAAGTGAGGCGCAAAGCGGCTGAAGCTCCTGAAACTTCTGGGGCGAGGCGCAAAGCGCCTGGAGCGCCTGAAATGAGGCGTAAAGCTCCTCAAATAACGGAAATGAGGCGCAAGGCGCCTGGAGCGGCTGAAAGGAGACGTAAAACTCCTGGAGAGCCTGGAGCGTCTGAAATGAGGCGCGAAGCGCCTGAAGAGCCTGAGGCGCCTGAAACGAGGAATTTGAAGGAGACTTGGAGGCTCCTCTGTGGGATTTTTCTCAAGATCAATTTTCCCCTGACAGGGTCTCTAGGTGTCGCACAGGCGACCGTAGCCCCTGTCGGGAAGGAATTGATTATGAAAAAAGGGAAAGACATTTAAGGACTTCTCCTGGTAAGGACGAAAGGTGTCGCACAGGCGACCGTCGTCCTTGTCAGGAGGGCCTTAGTGTAAAAGAACAACATCGGCCTTCTCCTGGCAGGGACTCAAGGTGCCGCACAGGCGGCCGTAGCCCTTGTCAGGTTGCAGTCTGTGTTGCTACAAGCCCTTTACATTCCCGAGAGAGGAGTCCTCCGGTCGCGCACTCATCTCCGAATAGAACTCAACCAGAATTGGAAGATGTCTCGGACTCTGAAGAAAATAAGGGGGCAGGTCTTACAGACTATAAGACATTAACTGCCCTCTTGTTAAAAGAATTTGGATACTCCCTGAGTCCTGCTGCCCCTCCTTCTCCTCGGTCCTTATTTTCGAGTACGAAGGCTGCAAAGTCTTCCTCTTTCTTGAAGATGCAACCGACCATATCAATGAAGAGGGCTTTGCAGTCGGTCGGAAATTGGCTTAAAACCAAGGAGGAGGCGGGAAAGACTGTGTTTACCTGTCCCCCTTCCAGGCTATCAGGAAGGAGAGGGATTTGGTATAGCACAGGAGAATCTACGGGACTTTCTCTTCCCTCATCTGCTGAAGCGGACTTCTCGACCTTGGTGGATTCGGCAAGGAGACATGCACTTCCATCGGCCAAAACAAGCTGGACAATGTCAGAAATGGACCATCTCCTCAAGGGAATACATATTCCATGTCTTGGAAGTTTTTAACTTCCTAGATTGGTCCCTTGGGGCTTTGGCCAAGAAGATGCAAGACCTGAGTTTTGTTCATGAAACTTACCTGACAGATATATATATAGCTGTATTCTCCGAAGTCCGACAGAATTTCAAAATTCGCGGCACACGCAGTGGGCGGCCAGGTGGTAGTACCCATTCCCGCCGCTGGGAGGCGGATATCAGGAACCATTCCCATTTTCTATTCATATTTTTTTCTGTCGCCGGTCGGTAAACAACTGTTTACAGACCTCCGCCTAGGATTTTGAAACTTCATTAGCCGCTTAAGTATCCTAATTATTCTTTCGATTATTGACTTGGATTTGTGGCTAGGCATACGCTATCAAATAAGTTTAAATTTTAAATTCATTGCATATGTTGTCTGAAGCTAGTTAGCCTAGTTTCAGACTTTGTTGTCTGCATGGGGTAAGGTGAGGCTACCGGAACTTTCGGTAGACACTCGCTTAGTATATATGACGTTTACATGTTTTCTTTGCATAAAGATCAATGTAATTAGTGTAATGTGTGACTGATTACGGAAGAAGTAGGATTCATGTACGCATTTTAGAGCGTGTTAGAATAAGGGTTTTCCTCCACAGTAAACAGAAGTTAGAATAATGAACCTTCTAACGTCCTGTAGTAATTATTTTGCCTAACCCTGTGGTATGGCTTACGGGGCCTAGAAGAAGTGTCTGCTAGAGGATTACATCAAGTAATCTTAGCTAAAGTGCTCGCTCTCCAATCAGTGTTGTGAAGTGTAGTGCCCCTTGTGTTGTGGAGGGGGCGTCAGATCGCCCATAATGCCTCTAGGCCTGGACCTCTGTCGGACTCCCAGGACTCAGGGAGAGGGCATGTCGAAAGCCGCAAGAGGGTTACGGGGCTCCCCACCGATCTGGCGTCCCTTCGGCAGGACCTGTTGACGCTTCCCAGGCTGCTTAAGATCGTGCACGTGCACGAATCTTGAAGGATTGCTTCTCGTCCTCCGAGGCGTCCTCCCGCGCAAGGGTTGGAGCTTTCGGAAGGACTCGCGCCCTCTAAGAAGCTTTAGAGAAGATGACGCTTCACGTCCTCTCTCTCGTCAGGAGGGAACGTCAGATCGGCCCCATAACGCCTCTAGGCCTAGACCTCTGTCGGACTCCCAGGAAACCAGGGAGAGGGCATGTCAAAAGCCGAAGGAGGGTTACAGGTTTTTCACGCTGATCTGGCTTCCTTTCGGCAGGTCCTGTTGTCGCTTCCCAGGCTGCCGAAGATCGAGCACGTGCACGAATCTTGAACGGATTTGCTTCTCGTCCTCCGAGGCGTCCTCCCCACACAGGGGTTGGAGCTCTCGGAAGGATCTGCGCCCCCTTAAGAAGCTTTTAGAGAAGAGGACGCTTCACGTCCTCTCTCTCGTCACGAGAGGATGAAAGAGTCCTGTGCCCTGTCAGGGCTCTCAAAATTTATTTACATAAACGAAGGAAGTAAGAGGTCCTTCGGGTAATTTATGGTGCTCAGGAAGAAACCACATTTACCCTTTTCGAAGAATGCACTGGCTCTTTTCCTAAGGACATATTAAGGAGGCTCATTCATCTTGCCAGAAGAGTGATTTCTTAAGCCTCCTGCGAGTGAACGCTCGTGACGGTAGAGCTGTGTCAACCTCGCTAGCATTCCAAAAGAATAGGGTAATCAAGGACATTCTTGATTCCACCTTTTGGAGGAGCAACTCAGTATTCGTCTCCTCTCCTCATGGCGCTCCGTATACGTTATGTAACGTTCGCTTTACTTCGAAAAAGCAAGCTGATAAGTTTGACGTCCGGCAAGCTGCTTTGCACAGTCAAACAACTTATGTCTCTGGTTCGGCATAAGAAGGGCAATTTAGACGTGAGGAAGCTTTTGGAGGTGCTCGACGTCCTATAAGTAGAGACATTCTCCAGGACGCTCGGCAAGCACCTTGCGAGGGTGTCTTTCGGACGCTCGGCGTTCCTTTGCTGAGTGCGTTTCTGGAGATGTTCTTTTGCATTACTAAGACGCAAGTTGTCGCACAGGCGGCCACTGTCTTTGTAAGAAGGTATGAAGGTCTTTAAGGCCCGTCTTGAAGACGAAAGCCGTACGTCTTCCTTTAGTGTTCACACACTTCAGGAGCAGCGTATGCGGCTCTCCATGGAGACTCGCATGAGGACGTCCCTTGAAAATATTCAACGTCATCCGCAAAACGCGGTTCGTCATAACATTGAGATGTTGGCAAGGTCGCTCGCCAGGACGCCTCTTGGCGGGCCTTGCATGCTTCAGGGCGCTCAACGAGATCCTCTCTGAAATGTCGTTCAGAAGACTTGGTGTTCTCTGCTCAGACACGCTCGCAGCTAAGCAGGACGTTTTTTGAGGACGCTCAGCAGGACGCTTTCCAGGACGCTAAGCAGGACGCTTTCCAGGACGCTCGGCAGGACGCTTATGAGGACGCTTTTGTGGACATTCGCCAGGACGCTTCGGTGGAAGCTCGGCAGGACGCTTTGCGAGAGAAAAGACTTGTAGACGGCGTCTTATTTGCTGTTCAGGACGTTTCTTAGGACGCTTGACGCTTTCTAAACGCTCGTCAAGAGGAGGTTTTTTCAGGACTCTCCACAGGACATTCCTTTACAGAAATTTTTAAAGAAGGATTCGGAGTTAGCGGAGAGACATACCCGAATTTTTTCTTCGATCCCTCTTGCCTCTTCATCGATTTCTCTTAGAATCGGGAAGATTATATACTCGGATTCCTGGGTGACTTTCGGTCATGTTAAAGGGTTTTCCCCTATTAGCAAAGTGCCAATTGTTTTGTCAAGTAAGGACGTTTTCCCCATTGTCAAGATACTAAACGTTTTGTCATTTAAGTGGGGGACCCCTCATAAATGGGGTAGTTCTCATTGACATAGATTTTAACGTTTTTATCGTTAAGCGGATAAACTCATTAACAAATTTCGGAAGAGCTCTCATTCATTTTCAGAGGCTCATCCGGGGAGTAAGAAAAAGACTTGTAGACTAGATCCAGGAAGTCTTATGTCCAATATCATAAGAACATTGAACGGTCCTTTTCGATCCTCGGTTCTCACTTGATGATCTCTATTCGAATATTACTCCCTTCTATTGGCAAAGAGTCTTGACAAAGAGTCAAGGAGTTCTTTTAGAAAGTCTCATTCATTAGAAACGTGGACAGTCGTTTTCCTTTCTTTCTCTCTTCCTCTTCGAGGAAAGATGTAGAGAATTTGATGTTCAAATTACTACAATACTTACGTAGTTTATCTTTGCGGTCATTTTGCTAACGCATGGGTCAAGTCATATCGCATATCGTATTTACCTCTGCGGATAGAAGCCGAAAGAACTGTTGTTCTAATGTATTTATTTGACACTCCCTTCAACCTTCCAAGAGTTTTCGGAGTAAGAACAACTCTTCAGGTATTGTTACGACAACACCAACTCAGCTTCTGTATTTAGCGAATTCTGTTTCGTTTAAATATGCCTGCTTGAGAGTTTCCTTTTGCTCGATAATATCATACCTATTCCTTCGTAAAGGGAGTAGCTGGCAACTCAGGCAGATAGTGCGAGACGATGAATGAACAAGGCTGCTGTTACTGTGATGGTGTGATCTACGCAGTACTGGCTAGCTCTGTGACATGCGCGGTTGGTTACGTCTCTCTCCCCTGCGGGAATGGCTGACTAAGCCGTCTCTCTGCCCTACAATCATGGATTTTAGCCTCGGGTTGAGGAAATTTCTAGTAATCATGAATGAACATGCCTTCCGTTTACTTAGAAAATTTCAACAAGATATCTCTTATACCTGTTCAGAATTCTGTACGAGTCTACCGCGGCATAGCACTATAATAATGCTCTCCTGCTTATGCAAAGCGCAGCCTTATTTAGGGAAGGAAGCAGGCTGAGTGAGGGAATGGATGAGTTTGCTGGGGACCATTTCCTCGCTGGAGAAGCTTGTTTTCCCTGAATAAACAGCAATTCAGACCTCTACAGTTTTTCCTCACGGAGAAATTGGAATAACATCAAAGATCTAGTAATAATTCTAATTTTCTCTCAACGGCTTGAGGATCACCTCGGGTGATAGCGAGAGGGTGCCAGACATCCGAACAGAGGAACAGATGTCCTGGCACATTGTCTGAAAGAATTGGAAGCCAATTTGGTCGGCTCTCCAGTTCCTCGAAGGGTGAGTTTTGATCGAGTGGTCCAAATCATCTCGGATAATTTCTCAGCTCTCTCATAGCTCAAGAAGAGAGAGTTGGTTATGGGCTTGGGCACGGAACGTAACATCCTCCTCAAGAGGTTCGTTAAACTAGTGCACGTCCGTGCGGGTCTTCTCGACCGAAGGCAAACAACTACTGACGTCTGAGTAATCCTCACTTAGAAGTATGTCGAAAGTTGAGGAGAGACTGAGGGCGTCCTTTCGTTAAGTTTTTCGTAATATTGAAGACGAAGGAGCTTCCTCTTAAGTTGTTTCCTTATTCATGATCCTAGAGGATTAGCATTAGTCGCCACCATGTTGGCCTTTAAGAGGTTGGATTCACAGAGGTCATGTAATTCAGAGAGAATTGTCCAAAGACCCTTCCCGAGAGAATCTGTGTAATCTAACATTGTCACTTAGTGAAGTATCTAATATCTCTCCTCTCTGAGTCTGAAGGCGTTCAGACTATCGAGAAGCGATAAGATCTTCAAGATTAATGGCAGTCTCTTGGCCAAGGCAAAGCAGTGCTGCCTATTTTCAGTGTTCAATCGGAGGAGGCCGTTTCTGGAGATAGTGAAGGGAAAATGACTGTTCCTCCACCTCGACCTCTGTGAATTTCCTTATGGTTCTATCTTTCCGTCTGAAGTATGAGATAAGCTAGAAGTCCTAACTATTGTAGAATATGCAAATATGTTGTTGACGGCCTCTAGGCTCAGAGATTCGGTTCTGTCAAACAACAAAGCTTCACGATCTTTGAGGTCTGTGGAGATCTTGAAATTCCTCTGGATCGAAGGTTCCGGCATGGAACTTAGACGTAGTCTGAGTTTCTGATGCCAAAAGCATTTCGAACCTATCCTTTCTGCGAACTTAATACACGTGACCAGAAAGGCTAACATTCTAACTGCTCTAGCCACGGCAAAGAGGGTAGTGAGGTTTTAGCATCATCAGAGGTTTTGGCTTTAAGGACATAATGCGGTCTGTCCTCTAAGCCTTCCGTTCTTGATAAGAACGAAAACCTGTCTAACCCTTGACCCGAAGGCTTGGAGACCAAGGGTATGGCACAAATTATTGGGCAAGGGCATTAGAGAGTCCTGTGCCCTGTCGGGTCTCTCAAGTTTTATCTTGATAAAACTATAGAAAGTCGAGGTCAACGGACAATCTGCGGTGTTCCGTAAAGAGACCAGACTGGTTCATGTCCAAGAACACCCTGGCATTATAGCCAAGGAGTTCTTTAAGAGGTCTCATTCATTATGTTTGCATAAAGATTTGAGATTTTTTCTTAATATGAATGCTCAAGAGGTGAGGGCGCGGCCTTGGAAGCATTCCAACAGAGTATGACACTCAGTAACATCCTGAGTGCCACGCTTTAGCGAAGCAACTCTGTCGCTTCACACTCCCGACGGGATGTGAAGACGACATTTGAGATCTGTTAGTCGCTAGGACCATACATATCCGTAGATATATTATTGGGGGCAGGAAGCAACACGAATCCTATCCTATAGAAAAGGGATAGGTGTGCTTTTAACTTTGAAGGGTTGGTCGCTTGAGGCGCGTTCCTTTTCTTTAGCCTAGAAGTTATGGAACTAACTTTGATAGGTTAGGTCAGGTGGTGGTTTTAGCTTCGTTGCCCTCAGAAGTATGGTCATATGGTCTAGTCACATTGTGGTCACGCCCCCGTTGGACAGATCATTCTAGAGCGCACCAGCATTACAGGTCTACTCGCTGGCAACTCTAGTAACGCAGAAGCAGACTTTGGTGACAGTAATCACGAAGTCGGCTATGCTAACAGGTGAGGAACCAAGATGTATATCATCTACTTAATTTAGTTTCCCAAAAAATCCTATTCTGTCTCTTCCACCATCCGAAGGTGGGATTCAGCTATATATATATGTCAGGTAAGTTTCATGAACAAAATTTTATTGTATAATACAATTAAGTTTGTTCATACTTACCTGGCAGATATATATAATTAAAGTGCCCACCCACCTCCCCTCAGGAGACAGTGGCACTGATAAAATATGAATAGAAAATGGGAATGGTTCCTGATATCCGCCTCCCAGCGGCGGGAATGGGTACTACCACCTGGCCGCCCACTGCGTGTGCCGCGAATTTTGAAATTCTGTCGGACTTCGGAGAATACAGCTATATATATATCTGCCAGGTAAGTATGAACAAACTTAATTGTATTATAACAATAACATTTTTGGAACCAGAAGTCTTGCATAGTGTTCTGGCATGCATGGATAAGGTAGTGCAGGATGGATTGGCTGAAGTGGCATCCCTGTTCGGACGGAGAGTATTGAAGAAGAGATCTGTCTTTGGTTCATTTCTTACCAAAGCAGTCTCTCCAGTACAGAGGGCTTCTCTTTTATACGCCCCTCTGTCTAAACAGTTGTTTCCTTCTCACTTAGTAAAGGACATTTCCCATATGCTTACTGAGAAGGCAACACAGGATTTGCTGGTACATTCTGCTAAGAAGCCTAGACCAGCTGCTTCTGTCTCGAAGAGGGAGCCAAGAACTGCCCAACAGCCCTTTCGAGGTAGAACTTTTAGCCGAGCCCCAAGGAAGAGAGGAGGAGAGAAAAGTTAGATCTTCCATCAGAGTTCCGAGGAAGAGTCCTAAATTAGGTTCCAGTCCTCCAAACACCAGTAGGGGCCAGGCTTCTGAGATTCTCAGAAGCATGGACTTCAAGGAAAGCGGATTCTTGGTCCCTACAAGTTCTCAGGAAAGGATACCTCATCCCCTTCAAGAACAGACCTCCATTGACGACGACACCGAGGGAGCTGTCAGCGAGATACAAAGACCCTGTAAAGAGAGAGGCCCTTCTTGGGTTGGTTCAGCAAATGTTGGAGAAGGAGGCCATCGAGATAGTACAGGATCCGCACTCCCGGGGTTTTTACAATCGCCTATTTTTGGTGCCAAAAGCCTCGGGGGGGTGGAGGCCGGTCCTGGACGTGAGTGCGTTGAACCGCTTCGTGGAGAAGACGAAGTTCTCCATGGAGACATCCAATTCGGTTCTCTCTGCTCTCCGGCCAGGAGATTGGATGGTCTCCCTCGACCTGCAAGATGCTTACTTTCACGTCCCCCTGCATCATTCATCGAAGAAATATCTTCGGTTCATGGTGCAGGGAAGGATTTATCAGTTCAGGGCTTTGTGTTTCGGCCTCTCGACGGCTCCTCAGGTGTTTACGGCGTTGATGAGGAACGTAGCAAGATGGCTACATCTGAAGGGGGTGAGGATATCTCTGGCTTATAAGAGCACAGACGAAACAAAAGTGTTTGGAGGACTTAGAGATAACTCTTCAATTGATCAGATCTCTCGGATTGCTCGTAAACCTCAAGAAATCTCACACGATCCCCAGTCAGACTATCGTCTATCTGGGGATTCGGATGGGTTCTCGGAGTTTTCGAGCATATCCATCCCAGGAAAGAATTTCGAAAGGGTTGGAAAAAATCTCGGTCTTCCTAGAGAAAGAACGAAGCTCAGCGAGGGAATGGCTCAGTCTTCTGGGCACTCTTTCGTCGCTAGAGCAGTTCATCTCTCTAGGGAGGCTGAATATGAGACCCTTGCAGTTCCATCTAAGGAGGAGTTGGAACAGAAGAAAGGGAGATCTTTTGGATACCTTTCCCCCTTCAGATGTAGCCAGTTCTAACCACTTACGATGGTGGTTAGAACTGCTGAGAAGGAACGAAGGAGCGTCCTTGTCTCTTCAGAACCCTCACCTAGTGTCGTTCTCAGACGCTTCGGACACGGGATGGGGAGCAACACTAGGGACGAAGGGGAGGTGTCAGGCATCTGGACAGAAGAACAGAAGGCCTGGCACATAAATGCAAAGGAACTCTTAGCAGTACACTTGGCACTACAATTTTTCGAGAACGAGGTCAGAGGTGTGGTGGTCCAGGTCAACTCGGACAACACCACGGCCCTGGCATATATAAAAAAAGCAAGGGGGACACACACTTTCTCCCTTTACCAACTAGCAAGGGATCTGTTGATCGGACAGAAGAAAGAGGGATAAGACTCCTGACGAGGTTCGTTCAAGGAGGAAGAAACGTAAGAGCGGACAGATTAAGCAGAAAGAACCAGGTCCTTCCAACAGAATGGACCCTTCATTCGCAAGTCTGCCAGCAACTATGGTCTCTTTGGGGGAAGCCTCAAGTAGACCTATTTGCAACCTTCCTCTCCAGAAGGATGGAAAAACTTTTGTTCGTTGGGGGGACGATCCCATAGCCCTGTCCATAGATGCCATGCTCATGGATTGGAAGGGCATAGATGCTTATGTGTTTCCCCCATTCAAGATGCTGGGGGAAGTAATGAGAGAGTTCGTGTCCTCGGAAGGAATGAGGATGACATTGATCGCTCCTTATTGGCCTGCAAGAGAATGGTTCACAGAGGTACAGGAATGGATAGTGGGACTTCCCCAGATCTCTTCCCGAAAGGACGGATCTGCTCAAACAACCCCACTTCGAGAGGCTGCCAACAAGTATATCCACGCTCTCGCCCTGATTGCCTTTCGACTATCAAAAGACTGGTCAGAGCGAGAGGCTTTTCTCGCAAAGCGGCAAAAGCAATTGCTGGAGCAAGAAGGTCCTCAACCATGCGGATATACCAATCGAAGTGGGAAGTTTTCTGTAGATGGTGTAAGGCGAAGAAGCTGTCCTCCTCCGATACCTCTGTGACCGAAATTGCTGATTTTATACATTCAACTTCCCTGCCAGATATATACTTAGCTATAGACTCCGTCGTCTCCGACAGAATTTCAAATTTCGCGGCACACGCTACCGGTAGGTCAGGTGATCTACCGCCCTGCCCTGGGTGGCAGGACTAGGAACCATTCCCGTTTTCTAATCAGAATTCTTCTGTCGCCCGGGCCATCAACATTGTTGTTGGTTCCTCTCGATTGGTTTTTCTTTTTTCACCGGCAATTGATCTTCTTGACCGACTTTTGGTGACGTATCTGGATTGTTGGATTGGCATACGCTTTTGTGGACTGTTTTGTGGACTTGATTTTGGATTTTTCTTTAAAAATGTCTGACTCTGGAATGGTTGTGAGACGTTGTGTGAATGTAGGCTGTAAGGTGAGGTTGCCGAAAGCTTCGGTAGACCCTCACACTGTATGCAAGGGTTGCAGGGAGTATGAATGTTCTTTTACTAATACTTGCAAGGAATGTGAGAATTTGAGTGAAAACGAATGGAAGAATCTAACTAATTATTTGAAAAAGTTAGAGAGAAAGAGTGAGGAAGGCTTCTTATAGAAGTTTAAGTAGTTCGAGATCTGAACTAATTCCTAGCTTGGGATCTTCCCCAAGGGTAAGTATTGCTACTTCTCCTTTCATTGCAGCCCCTTCTCCTATTGCAGAACCTGTAGATTCAGCGAAAGAACTTGCGGATCTAAAAGCAGCCTTCAAGTTGATGGAAAACAAAATGGCTGCCATACAAGGTAAGGCTAGTGAATTTTCAGTGGACAGTGATATGAGTGTCCCCAGTGTAGTGGAGGGGGCATCTGGTCGGCTCCGCAACGCTCCTAGGTCTAGACCTCTTCCAAGCTCACATGCCCAGAGAGAAGGAATGTCGAAAACCGAAAGGAGGTTGTGGAGAATCCCCACCGATCAGGTGTCCCTTCGGCGGTTTCTGTGACCCCAGACTGCCAAGGATCGCTATTGCAAAAGCGTCCTGCGTGAGTGTTTTTCGTCGTCGGGAGGCAAGAGTCAAGAGCCAGGAGGCAGGAGTCTGAGACTCATTCCTGGAATTTATATCTTCTTCTCCAAATAGAAGCTCCTCTCTTCAGATCGTAGGTCTTGGAAGGATCTCTCCAAACGAGAGCTTTCTCCTTCGTCTGATCGAGGTTTAGACGATTTGTCTGATGACGAACCTCCTGCAAATGAGGGACTATCGAATTATAAGGTCTTAGCCTCATTATTGCTACAAGAGTTTGGAGACTCTCTTAGTCCGGCGGCTCCTCCTCCTCCTCGTTCTCTCTTTTCAAGCTCGACTACGGCAAAATCTTCGGCCTTTCTGAAAATGAAGCCTGCAATTTCGATGAAGAAGGCCCTCCATTCTTTAGATTCTTGGATGGACAAGAAGAAAAGAGTTGGGAAAGACTGTATTCTGCATGCCTCCTTCCAAACTCCATGGAAAGAGAGGTATTTGGTATGGGACAGGAGAGACTATGGGTCTTTCTCTTCCTGCCTCGGCAGATGCGGACTTTTCCAATTTAGTGGAGGCCTCTAGACGTCACTCTTTAGGATCGGTCAGATCGACGTGGAGCACTTCGGAGTTGAACCACTTTCTAAAGGGACTTTTTGTCACTTTAGAGGTGTTCAACTTCTGGATTGGTCACTCGGAGTTCTGGCCAACAAATCTAAAGATCCGGAGTTTCTTAAAAACCCAGAGATTCTCCATAGCGTCCTGTCTTGCATGGACAAGGCAGTACAGGACGGTTCGGGAGAAGTGGCTTCCCTTTTTGGTGCTGGTCTTCTGAAGAAGAGATCAGTATATGGATCCCTATTATCAAAAGGGGTTTCTCCAAGCCAGAGGACTGCTTTATTTGTTCGCCCTCTGTCGGATCATCTGTTTCCTTCTCAGTTAGTGAAGGATATATCTCGCTCGCTAACTGAGAAGGCGACACAGGACCTACTAGTACAAACGTCCAAGAAAGGACGCCCTGTAGTGTCGACGATTAAGAAGGACTCTCGTCCTCCTCAGCAGCCCTTCTCGTGGAGGTGCAGCGGCTCGTCCCCTGCCAGAAAGAAGAGCTCTGACAAGAGAGGGAGGTCTTCCTTTAGACCTTTCAAGAAACCAAATGACTTGTTGCTCCTTCAAGCACCAGTGGGCGCCAGACTCCTGAACTTTGCAGGAGTATGGGCAAAAAGGGGAGCCGACCCTGGTCAGTCTCGGTCCTAAAGAAAGGTTACGTAATCCCCTTCGAGGACAGCCCTCCCCTAACATCTACGCCTCGGGAACTGTCAGCGAGGTACAGAGACCCTGTAATGAGAAAGACTCTCCTTCAAATGGTGGAACAAATGTGGGAAAAGGAGGCCATCGAACTTGTGCAGGATCCACACTCCCCGGGATTTTACAATCGCCTTTTTCTAGTACCAAAGGCATCGGGTGGGTGGAGACCAGTACTGGACGTAAGCGCTCTGAATCGCTTTGTTCAGAAAAAGAAGTTCCGTATGGAAACGGCCGCTTCAGTAATGTCGGCTCTTCGTCCAGGAGATTGGATGGTCTCTCTGGACTTGCAAGATGCGTATTTCCACGTTCCCATTCACCATTTGTCAAAGAAATATCTTCGGTTTGTAATAGGAGACAAGATTTTTCAATTCAGGGCTCTGTGCTTCGGTCTGTCTACAGCTCCGCAGGTATTCACCAACCTGATGGCGAATGTGGCAAGATGGCTTCACCTAGAGGGAATAAACATCTCCCTCTACTTAGACGACTGGCTGATCAGGGCCAAGTCGGAGATTCAGTGCTTGGAGGACTTATCAGTAACAAGAAACATGATAGAATCGCTGGGATTACTCGTGAACCTCGAGAAGTCGCAGCTGATCCCCAGCCAGAGCTTGGTCTATCTGGGGATTCAGATGGATTCTCGGGGTTTTCGAGTATTTCCTTCGCGAGAAAGAATCACTCGAGGTTTGTCGAAAATCTCGAGCTTCTTAGAGAGAAAGAGCAGTTCAGCGAGGGATTATCTGAGCCTTTTAGGGACCCTGTCCTCACTAGAAAAGTTCTTCTCTCTGGGGAGGCTTCACCTTCGCCCTCTTCAGTTTTTCCTGAAAGGGGTGTGGAGTTGGAAGACGGGACAACTCTCGGACATCTTCCCACTTCCACAAGAGATAAAAGATCACTTAAAGTGGTGGATCCTTCCTCTTCAAAAGAACGAAGGCGTATCGCTTGCCCTGCAGAACCCAGACCAAGTGTTATATTCCGACGCTTCGGAGTCGGGATGGGGAGCGACGCTAGGAGCAAGGGAGGTGTCAGGCACCTGGACAAAGGAACAGGTGTCCTGGCACATCAATTGCAAGGAACTAGTGGCCATACACCTAGCCTTAAAGTTCTTCGAAGAGAGTCAGAGGCGGGGTGATACAGATAAACTCGGACAACACCACGGCTCTGGCTTACATACGCAAGCAAGGAGGCACGCACTCTTTCTCCCTCTTTCAGTTAACAAATCACCTGTTAACCTGGACAGAAGAAAGAGGCATAACTCTCCTCACAAGATTTGTACAAGGGATAAAGAATGTGAGAGCGGACAGACTAAGCAGGAGGAATCAGGTTCTTCCCACAGAATGGACTCTACACGAAGAAGTGTGTCGAAGTCTTTGGTCCCTGTGGGGGAGACCTCACATAGACCTGTTTGCGACGTTCCTCTCCAAAAGAGTAGAGATCTTTTGCTCTCTAGTAGAAGATCCGAGAGCCTTCGCAATAGACGCGTTTCTCCTGGATTGGTCGGGTGTGGACGCCTACGCCTTTCCCCCGTTCAAGATCCTGGGGGAAGTGCTCAGGAAGTTCGTAGCTTCAAAGAGCACGAAGTTGACACTAATAGCCCCATTTTGGCCAGCCCAGGAATGGTTCACGGAGGTACTGGAGTGGATAGTGGACTTCCCCAGATCTCTTCCAAACAGACCAGATCTACTCAGACAACCCCACTTCGAGAGGTTTCATCACAACCTCCCAGGTCTCGCTCTGACTGCCTTTCGACTATCGAAAGACTTGTCAGAGCGAGGGGCTTTTCTCGCAAGGCTGCGGGCTCTATCGCTAGAGCCCGCAGAGCTTCGACGAGAAGAGTATACCAATCGAAGTGGGAAGTCTTTAGGAGGTGGTGTAAGAGTCAGAAGCTGTCCTCCTCCAGTACCTCTATAGTGAATATTGCCGATTTCCTCCTCTTTCTGAGAGAGGAATCACACCTATCTGTCTCGACGATAAAGGGATAGAAGCATGCTGTCTTCAGTATTTAGAAATCGAGGGCTAGAAATTGCAGACAACAAAGATCTACACGATTTAATTAGATCCTTTGAAACTTCAAAAGCAGCAACTCCTAGAACACCTAGTTGGAATCTGGACGTGGTCCTGAAATTCCTTTCATCGGATAAATTCGAGCCTTTACATCTGGCTTCCTTCCGCGACGTCACTAGGAAATGCTTATTCCTGTTGTCTCTCGCTACAGCCAAGAGGACGAGCGAGTTGCACGCTCTGGATTCCACAGTGGGGTTCAAAGGAGATGCTGCCATCTGTTCGTTCCAGACAATGTTTCTGGCGAAGAACGAAAACCCGTCAAAACCTTGGCCCAGAAGCTTTGAAGTAAAAGGTCTATCTAACCTCGTAGGCAGAGAGACAGAGAGGTCTCTCTGTCCAGTGAGAGCTCTTAAATTTTATTTAGAGAGGAAGAGACAGATGGGAGCTGGTCAACAAGGTCTTTGGTGTGCTGTGAAGAACCCCAAAAGACTCATGTCCAAAACGCCTTGGCTTTTTTTGTGAGAAGCGTAATTACGGATGCTCACAAGAACTGCTCGGAGGAATCCTTCGGTCTTCTAAAGGTTAAGACCCATGAGGTGAGAGCAGTAGCAACGTCCTTGGCGTTCCAAAAGAATATGTCTCTTAAAAATATCATTGAGACTACGTATTGGAGGTGCAATTCAGTGTTTGCATCTCATTATCTGAAGGATGTGAGAGTGACCTATGAGAAGTGCTTCTCTCTAGGTCCATTTGTATCAGCAGATACAGTGCTGGGTCTTGGAGCAAAGACTGATCCTTAAAATATTTTGATTTATCGTACATAAACCCTCTTGTCAGATATGTGCTTGGTTTTCTATTAGCAAGCTCACGGATGTCGCACGGGCGCATAGTGTCATTGCTGGTAGGGGATCAAGGGTATGTATGGCTAGTCGGGGAGTACAAAATTTTTTTTGTATATTTTGTATAAATGAAAGTGTAATTATGTTTCGAGTTTTTGGTTGTTTGTAAGGAGTTCGGGGATAACTCCTTGCAATCTTAGAACTAACATGGATGTTAGGATCAGGTGATCGGGATCGGTGTTGTGCTCCTTGAACAAGGTGTATTGTCATGTTAGTGGAATAGCACCCAATGACAAAGGCCTTTAGGCTCTGCCGAGTAAGTGGATAAGACCCCATTGGCAGACCCACAAGAACTCTTAGCCATAGATCAATATCTCGCTGAGGCTCTTGAGGCTAAGCAGACTCCAAGGCAGTAGCCGCGAAGTCTTCAGCCTAATAAGGTAGGAACCAAGGTTTATTAATACCTACAACATATGTTGTTTACCTGTCTATTTCAGTAGTTAGCTGTCTCTTACCCACCACCAATGGGTGCTAATCAGCTAAGTATATATCTGGCAGGGAAGTTGAATGTATAAAAATGATATTGTCATGTTACAATAAAAGTTTTATACATACTTACCTGACAGAATATATTACGATTTCAAATGGGCCCACCCAGCCTCCCCGCAGGAGACAGGTGGAAGAGAAGAATTCTGATTAGAAAACGGGAATGGTTCCTAGTCCTGCCACCCAGGGCAGGGCGGTAGATCACCTGACCTACCGGTAGCGTGTGCCGCGAAATTTGAAATTCTGTCGGAGACGACGGAGTCTATAGCTAAGTATATATCTGTCAGGTAAGTATGTATAAAACTTTATTGTAACATGACAATATCATTTTTTTGTTTTTATGAGAAGAATCTCATCTGGCAGTGTCAACCATTAAAGGTTATAAGAGCATGTTGTCGGCTGTGTTCAGGAATAGGGGCCTGAACATAGAGAATGACAAAGGTCTTCATGACTTAATTAGATCATTCAAAACTACAAAATTAAGAACTTCTCTCACCCCTAGTTGGAATCTGGATGTGGTTCTCAAATATCTTATGTCTTGAGAGATTCGAACCTCCCGATAAAGCTACTTTCCGGGACTTAACTAGAAAATGTATCTTCATACAATCAACTTACCTGTCAGATATACGTATACATAGCTAAGACTCCGTCGTCCCCGACAGAAATTCAAATTTCGCGGCACACGCTGCAGGTAGGTCAGGTGATCTACCGTCCTGCCCTGGGTGGCAGGATTAGGAACCATTCCTGTTTTCTTTCATATTTTCTCTCGCTTGGAATGTAAACAACGTTTGCAGTTCCTCCTGACTTGATTTTTGGATTTCATCGCCATCGATCTTCTGGGCTATCTTTTGCAGGGAAGCACTGGATCTTTGGTTCGGCATACGCATACGTATTAATTTGTTTTAATAACTTTGGCTTCGAAAATTTCGAAGAATTGTTTACGTGTAACTACCGAACTTTTCGGTAGACACTCATAGTTTGCAAGAAGGGAAATTTGAATATTTATTCATAATAACGAACGTGTAGTAAATGTTAGAGCATTAACAATACTAGTAGTGTTGTATCCTCATCTCCTTCTTACTTCACAGAATCTTCAAATTCATATTGCATTTTGAAGACAAAGGAATGTAGCTCAAAATACGAGCTATTGAAAGGTAAGAAGTGATTGTTCCGACACGGCATACAAACCTTCGGGTCCTTTTACAATAGGAAGGTACTAGCGGCAGCTGGATAGGTCGTAAGCTTTCGAACAAGGGGTTCGGTAGTTAACTGCTTGTCCGACAGGCGCGCGCGCGCGACTGGGAGGTAAACCAATCACTTTTGCTTTCGGCCTGCTGGCGTGTGGACGTGTATCATCGCTCTCTGCCCGCTTCATCGTCGTTGCGTTCGCATGGTTGTGTTTTTCTTTTTCTATTTATCTAGTGAAACTGAATTGTAAGTACAATCATTTCATATTTATTTCCATTGAATTCAATTGTGAATTAAAGGATCTTGGTTTCACCACGCCCTCCGATTACCCGAGTGCTGGGACTGAAGGGCGTAAGTGCGGGAAATTCATTTTTGTTCCCAGAAATGATCCTCGTATTGTGTAATGCTCGGTGCCAGAGGGCGGGAGAGCGCTCGCTCCGAGCGTATATTTTTGGTTGGAAAGGTGTAAGATGAAAATCGTAAGTAAGTGCTCTTTCATTTATATTTTTTTTGACCTGTATGCTCGTTGCGAGCGAAGGCCGCTCGGCACGAAAACTTATTCTGTATGGAAGTGGAATCGCAAGTACAGTATTCTTTTTCATTTTCATATATTTATTTTGATTGTAGCAATACTCATTTTGGATCAGTTTCCGAGCTTACCGGAAATTGATCCTTTCCCCTTTTTATTTGAATGAAGTGAAATCGCAAGTGCAGTTCTTTTTCATCTTCATATTTATTGAGATTGCATTGTTTACTTGGATCAATGTTTCCGCTATTTCCCGGGAATTGATCCTTCCCCTTTTTATTTGTAGGAAGTGAAATCGCAAGCGCAGTATTCTTTTTTCATTTCCTTAATATATTTTGATTGCATCAATTCATTATGGATCAAGGTTTCCATTCATAATCGGGAATGGATCCTTTTACCCTTGCGCTCGGTACCGAGGGCGCAAATGCGCTCGATCCGAGCCCTTATTCATTGTGAAGTGAATCGTAATGCAAGATTCTTTTTCATTTTATTCCTTTTATTATTGATTGCATCAATATTTATTTGGTTTCAAGTTCCGCTCAGTCAGGGAATTGATCCTTATGCCCTTGCATTCGGGCCGAGGGCACGATTGCTCTCGGGCTCTTATTATTATTGTTGGGTACATGGGTGCTGTGCGGGGGTGGGGAACGAGAACCCCCCCCCCCCCCCCCCCCCCCCCCCCCCCGCTCAGCTCCCGCAGATGGCCCTTCCCCTTGGGGGGGGAGGTTATCTGCATTCTTCTCCTCGCCCGATCCGTCGAGCGCGGGGGAGGGCGCTCGGTGCCCGATGTACAATTGTATTCGGGGTCTTCCTCTCGTTCGGAGAGGGCTCACCCCCCCAGCGCGAGGGGACTTCCCCCCCACTAATCGCTACTACTGTTATTTCCGCAGGTGCTACTGCCACGAGGTGGACCTTGGTGAGGTATGGGCGTCCTTCCATTTGCAGGGCGTGCTAGTGTCCAGGGGCTGCGGTTCTATGTCTGGGCCTACTGCGGTCACCCATGGAGTGGTGACCACGCTCCAGGTGACGACGTCCCTCCTCACCTGGTGTACTCGCCTCACGTGGTAACAGTCTTTCCTACAGCCGCTGTGAAGTGCCGTTCGCCGTACCGAGAGGGGGGCGTGCCGCCACCGCTCGTGGTTGCCGCGCTGCCGCGACCACACTTCCGCTGCCCTAGAGCTCGACCTGGACCTGCCGCCGGTACCAGGATGTTGCTGGTGCTGCTCCACTTCGTGTTTCCGGTGCTGCCTGCCGATTCTGGGCTGACTGTCCATGCAGTTGCTGCTGACGTCGTCCCTGTTCGTGTGGTACTACCCCAGACTTTGGTCTGTCTGTACAGGTGCGTCCTGGGCCCTGTGGCTTCGGCTACAGCAGCCCCGGCTCCGCCCTGGATAGCAGATCTTACGTCTGTCCTGAGGAAGCTGACGAAGAAGAGGAGGAAGGTGTCGTCGTCGTCGTCTTCATCTTCTTCATCGTCGTCGGCTGCCGCCTCTCCCCTTCGACTTCTAAGGCTTCACAGCCAGAGAAAGAAGGAGGTTGCCTCCTCCCTCCTAAGAAGTCTCCCTCGGGAGCTTCTCGGGACCCGTCTCACCTCGGTGGGACGGGAGGGTTCCTTCCGCTGGTCCTCCTGCTCCTTCGGGAGCGGGCCCGTCTCTTCTTCCGCAAGGAAGAAGACTACGGGGACCAGAGGGGTACCGGCTAACACCGGCGTTACTTCCTCGCCTGGTGTCAGTGGTTCTGCCACTGCATCAGGGTCCGTCTCGGCCTCTCGTTCGCGGGAGGTACCGAGTGTACGGTCGCCTACCAGCGACCGTGCAGCCAGGAACCAGACCTCTTGAGTCCGCTCAGCGTCAGGTTCACGGCACGGGGCGGAAGACTGGTGACAGCCGCTCTACGCGACTCTCACCAGACCAGCTCTCACTCTCGCGGCGACCAGCTGGCTACCCGTGGACGTGACGGTCCACGGACCGGCCACGGGCTGAGGCTGGGAAGAGGTCCTCCCGTTCGCCGGTGCCAGCCACGGCTGGAACCAGCGACGTGACGTACCGTGAGGACAAGCAACCGGTCTCACTGTGACAGTGGAGCCTGCAGGTCGCCTGACCGTCGCTCTCACAGAGAGCGATCGGGTACGGCAACCAGCACCAGCTCTTCTGACACTCGAGATCGGGGCCGCTGTGCTCAGTCCAGCCGTTCTCCACAGCGAGACGGTTCGACCAGGCCTGCAGCTCGATCGCCACCGCGGGTTGACGATCGCCTGCAGCCCTCCAAGCCTGCTGGTTCTGCCAGCGAGCGAGGAGGGAGCGTCAGGTCTGCCTCTCCCGTACCTTCAACCTCCTCGGGTTACACCGGGAGGAGCGAGATATTGAGGAGTGATCGTGAGGGGTGCGCCCCTCATGATCCCACCACGACGCCCTACGTGCCAGGCACGGTTCTTGGACCGGCCAGGACGTATGCGCAAGTGGATGGAGAAGACCGAGAGGGCTGTCGCTGTTCCCCCTTCTTAGGAGGAAGGTTCTCGGAATATGCTCTTGTTCGAAGGGCTTAACGGTCCCACTCTGCAAGATGCTGTGACTTCCGAGATCCAGAGGAACTTTGCCGAGGTTATGGCGCTGATTCGTCAGCACAACGACCTCGGGGAAGGATCGCCGCTCCCACCAGCAGAGCCACGTCTCGGCTCGAGTCGTTTTGGGGCCCGAGAGGGAACCCAAATCGACGGTGGGTCTGCCGCGATCGGAGCTTGCTGACTGTGTTGAACCAGGTAGTCTCTCGTCTCCGGACAAGAAGGCTCTCTCAGTTCTGGCCGGTCGAACAAGCTACTTCACCTCCTCTACTGCGACAGAGGCGTTTCTACGTGTCTTCGGACACCGTATTTGAATACCCCTTCGGTCCTCCTGAGGTTTCGACCTCGACGAGGACTGGAATGAGTCGGAGGACGGTATCGGCTCTCTCCGGTCAGGTGTCGATCAGCCCCACCCAGACGACGTTCACAGTGGCGGCAGACCCTTACCTACAGTATGAGTTCGTAACCCTCCTCGGGAAAACGTTTTCTCCTGACGATACGTTTTCCCAGGCTCTGAGAGGCCATCGCCGTAAGGCGATGGCTGCTCCTTTTCTTCTCCAACTGCTAGTTCCGCTGGGAAGGCGAGCCAGTATCCAATTCCTCCCCCATTCCCTCTCTCCTTACAGCTACGAGGGAAAGAGGAGGGATCCTGCCCCTTTCTCGATTTCTACGGGAATCGAGAGGACCACCAGCCGATATCGTTTGACGAATTCGGTGGGGGGTGCTTTCGCAGAGTGCTTAGAATTCTACGGAATTTCTAGCGCACTCAGAGTGTTCAAGTTTTTTACGATCTCCAAACACTTAGGCGAGACCACGGTCCAAAGTGAGCGAGAATCCCCGATAATTGTTACACGATAATCGGGAACCTCGCTTATGCTCGAATTCCTGTAATTTCTAGCATTTGGAAGAAGACTGCTGCTGAAGAAGAGTATCTCACAGTAGGCGATTAACCTGGAATAGAGAAGAACGGACGGGAACTTCCAGTTTGGCTTGAACTATCGTCTTCGGTATTCTGTTCACCATTGAAGCTTTCCTTTGGGAAAGACTTCTCCTTCACTCTCTTGACTAGAGAACGAAGGCGGGTCGATCTCCAATCCTTATTCTCATTCCTCGAGAGGAAAAGAATTTAGGATGGAGGTCGTGGTACAGAACCTACAAATATACTACGTATATTACCCTCGCGACATGATTCTTTTAACAGTTGAATTGTCCGGGGGGTAGGCGCATACCGTAGTTAACTCTACGGTTTGTGACCGAGACGAATTGTATCTTAATTGAACTGCAACTCGGGGTTGCCTGCAACCTCCCAGCAGTTATCAGTTTCGATTTTAGATACTTGGTATTGTCATGACAACACCAAATCAGCTTTTGTATTTACCGAAATCCGTTTCGGTAAATATAATTGCTCGAGTGTATTCTTTATGCTCGATGGTTCGAGCCGAACGCATTCCTTCGTGGAATAATGGATTACCTGGCAACTCAGGATGACGAGTCACCGAGAGCTACTGCGTATTGAACTGCCTGATAGCGGCTCAGTATCAGCTAGGTCTCAGAGATGCACGGTCGGTCACGTCTCTCTCTCCCCTGGTTTGATTGACTACCGAACCGTATCTCTGCCCAACAATCATGGACTTAGGTCTCTGATTAACGGGGATTCTCGCAATAATGAAGGACCATCTACTGCTGTGACGCTCGATTTCATCGCCTTCGACATTGCGAGAATTTTCAACAGAGATATCTCTTGGACTCTTTCATCTTTCTGTTTACCGCACGGTACAGAAGTCTGTACTAGTCACCCGCTGCATCGCACTGCGATAATGCGAATGATTTTTGCAGACATCTGAGTTTGTCTTCAAAATATCTCGTATTCGTAGGTGTGCAATTATTCATTGCTCGCCCGAATTAACAGATATGTCAGAAGACATCGCCTACTCTCCGACCTGACAGCTCTACTTCCAAATGTTCAGCCCATGAGAAGCAGTTCTTCAGGCAGTATTTCCCTGTCTTCATTACTGAAAAGCGCTCCGCTTTTATTGCAACTACGATCCTCACCGGACAGCAATGAATAGCGGTTAGCGTTCTCAGTCTTTGTAGCACAGGTTCAGAATCTTGAGAATCCTTCTCTCGGTTCAGCTGTGAAGACGTAGGTTGCATTTTCTGTACACCTTCGTCTTCAACGACACATAGTGTTGTTCTCCTTAGCGAGAATCAACTATACTATGAGATATCTTGCCATCAGGGACCTCGGTCTCTAGAAGGCAATTGACTTTCGCCTGTTGGGCACATGCCTTAAGAGAGTCATCACCTTGCCTTCTGGCATCGGTGACGAACAAATTATTTGTTTAGTCTCTTGGCATAACCCTTTTAAGGCGAAGGTCACGTGACTTGCTCGGGTGCTTGGACAACTTGCCTCCTACCGAACGCAGTCAGTCGGCAGCTGTCAGAGCGCCCAAGTCTGTTACGAACTTCGCTGTGGACTTAGTTCGGTTGTTCCATAACAGTCTTTTCTTCGTCCTAACGGCTTGTCACAGTACCCATACCATCGACACCCACCATTGAGTGTCGGTGTCCTATCCACTACCGAGAAGAACAACTTCGCTGCAGACGGATAGACCAGTATGGGTACAGGACATCACCGAAGTCGAGAAGAGGGATAGGTCATACGACCATTCCCTTCTTTTCCTCTGAGGTAATTGCATGACTTTTCCTGCGAAGTCAAGCATCCAGGGGATGGGGATTCGTGACGCTCGATTTCGTACCGCCTTCGATGCGAAGGAGATGCTGCTTTGTCCTGTGAAAGCGCGACCGCGCTTTCTGAAGAAACTCGACATCCCAGGCTGAGTGTTGAAGACTCTTCGTCAGCACCAAGATGACCTAGAAGTACACTCCCTCGAGTTACACAAGAACTTCTCCGTGGCGCAGGTACTGAAGGCAGGGGTCTGGTACAACCAGACCACTGGCACCTCCTTCTACCTTTTGGATATTGCCCACAGGTCCTTGGATCATTTTCCTTGGGACCTGTGGTGGCTGCTCAACACGTTGTGTAGCTAACCCAGACCCTAGCAGGCTGAACAGCATCGAGTCCTGGTGTGACTGTAAGAATAGATAAGTGAATGAGAAAGTGACTGGCTTCTCTTCCTATCTTTTTCTCCCCCTCTACCTGTGGGTAGAGGGATACGGTCATCACCTTGCTGGATAAGGGACGAGATGCCGGTGAGCTACTCGACAGAGCCCCATCCTATCCCTTTCACTAGGGATGGGAGCGAATATCCACCACTTCCTCCTACAAGGGGGGGGAAGTGGATGCCAACAAGAGACAAACCATAACTTTGTTGCCTCTTGCAAATAGGAACTTGTTCTTGTTTGCTGGTACGAAGAGATACGCTTGCCTCTCTCTTAGTACTTGGTCCAGAGGTCTGACCATTGATCCTGCGGTGCACACCCCGATCAATCGGACAGAGGCTTGGATCTCTCCCTCGCTCTTACGACCAGGGAGGCATTCCAAGGTTGGGCGAACACCAGTCTGTTCACAAAAGACTCAGATTCCTCCCACCAAGAAGTGAGTCTTCCTATTGTAAAAGGACCGAAGGTTTGTATGCCGTGTCGGAACAAATGACAATTTGTCCAAAATTGCATTTTTCCTAACTATACAAACCTGAGGTCCTTTTACACATAGTCCCACCTCATGCCACCCCTCACTCTGCAGTTTTTGCTTGGGCCAAAAGCAAAAGTGATTTGTTTACCTCCCAGTCGCGCGCGCGCGCCTGTCGGACAAGCAGTTAACTACCGAACCCCTTGTTCGAAAGCTTACGACCTATCCAGCTGCCGCTAGTACCTTCCTATTGTAAAAGGACCTCAGGTTTGTATAGTTAGGAAAAATGCAATTTTGGACAAATTGTCATTTTTAGTGTTCCCAGTGCAGTAGAGGGTGTGTTCTGATCGGCTCTGTTTCGCTCCCAGGCTTAGACCTCTTCCAAGCTCACATACCCAGAGGAGAAGGAAAGTCGAAAGCCTTACGGAGGTTATGGAGAATCCCCACCGATCAGGCGTCCCCTCGGCAGGATCTGTAGAACGTCCCAGACTGCCAAGTTCGCCATTGGAAAGGCGTCCTAAAATAGTAGAGGGTGCGTCCGATCGGCTCTGTCTCGCTCTCAGGCCTAGACCTCTTCCAAGCTCACAAGCCCAGAGGAGAAGGAAAGTCGAAAGCCTTACGGAGGTTATGGAGAATCCCCACCGATCGGGCGTTCCCTCGGCAGGATCTGTAGAACGTCCCAGACTGCCAGGGATAGCCATTGGAAAGGCATCCTTAAAAAAGTGCGTCTCTTCTTCCGTTTCTTCATCTTACATCCGAAAAGACGAAGAATGTACATGTTTGGAGTTCGGACGATCGGCGGGTTCTCTGAAAACTAAGAGAACACTGAGCGAGAGGCTGAGAGCCAGCCAGCAAGCTAGCGCGAGCCACGTTCCAACAGACTAGCGCGAGCCGCGTTCCAACAGACTAGCGCGAGCCTCGTTCATACAGTTAAATGCGAGCCGCGTTCCAGCAACTGAGCGCGAGCCGCGTTCCAGAACATTTTTCTTGGCGCAAGGCTCCTTCAAAGAGAAAACTAGACTGAGGAGCCTTATAGTAGACAGAAGGATGCTTCCATTGAACGTTTACTGGCAAGAGGCTCGTAAAAGAAGACTAGAGGCGCTCGGAACTATCAGGGCGCACGGGACCTTCCACGCAAGCGGAACGTTCCAGGAGTGAGTCTCCTTTCTAGCGTGCGGAACATTCCAGGCGCGCGGAACTATCCAGACGCCAGGCGCAAGGATCCAGGCGCCAGAATATTCCAAAATCTGCATTTGAGAGAGAGGTCAGTCGCGAGGCTCCTCTGAGTTTTTTAACTTGAGCAACTTTCCCCTGGCAAATGTGCAAGATGTCGCACAGGCGGCCGTTGCTTTTGTCAGAAGGATTCTGATACTAAGAGAGGCCCCTTTTCATTATTCAGAAGACTCCTGTGTTAGGCAGTCCTCTCAATGCGGACACACACCTTCATCCATGCTCTTCCCTCGTTTTGAGGAGGCAAAGAGCTTTGGGAGTTTTTCTTAAGAATCTCATCGACGTTTGGGTATGATGGCGGATAGGAAATATCTACTTCCTTCCGTAAACCCTAGTGATGAACCGGAATTCTGTCTCTTCGCGATTTATGAGGAAATCACGAAGATTTAAAGAGTTCCTGGATTAACTTCCTTCCTTAAGGATATATATACGTACTCTTTCTATCGTTCTATTAACGAAAAGAACGAAGATAGTAGAAGGTAGTAGAGTATCTGCTGCATGAGAATATGATACGGTCAAATCTTAAACACATACCGTAGTTACTTCTTTGCTGTGCAACTCAATTACCAGTATCCTTCTACGACTTTCCTAGGAAGGACTACGCTTAAAGGGATTGTTAAGACAACACCTACTTAGCTTCTAGATTTATCGAAGTCTTGTTTCGCTTAAATATGCTTTAATAAGAACTTCCTGAAGTTCGATAATAATTTTATAAGATTCCTTTATTAAATGGAGTAGCTGGCAACTCTGGAAGAGTAAGGCCAGACCGCTAACGGAGACTGCTTTCGCTGAGAGCCTGAGACCAACTTAGTACCATGTAGGTGTCTGTCATGAGCGGTTGGGTTCATCTCTCTCTCCTGCGGGATGGAATAACTATCCGTATCTCTCCCCTACAATCGCGGTCCTCGGATTGAGGGGATAGTTAAGCTAACATAAATAAAATATTGTATGCCTTTTGCTAAGAAGCTTTCAATAAGAGAGATAATACAACCTTTCAATGCTGTTTACCGTAGGTAACATTATTAAAGGATTATATCGCAGCAGAACATTATATTATATAATGCTCTCAGGATGAGTCGGATGGGAAACATTCTCTTTGTGGCAGAACTTGTTTCCCTGAATGGACTATACTACGTATATAAAGTTTTTTCCTACTAAGAACGGAATTAACATGTGAAAGGATGTCGGGTACCATAAAGGCACAGGTGTTCTGGCACATAACCTAAAAAGAATTAGAAGGAAGCGCCAGCCTGGCACAAAGCGCTAGAAGCGCCAACCTGGCGCAATGCGCCTGACGCCAACCTGGCGCAATGCGCCTGCGCCAGAAGCGCCAGCCTGGCGCAGTGAGCCAAGAGCACCATCCAAGATTTTCTAGTTTTAGCGAGTTATTAACCTAAGAGTCCAGTAGACCTCTCGGACACCAGGCTCGGTAACGGCAAGATTCGTTCCTGATTTAGTTACCCATTTAATCACTTAGGCCAATTCCACGACACTCATATCGCAAAGAGCATCGAGAATCTTTTTTCGCTCCTGTTCGCGTTAACAAAGAGAACCTTCTCGATCGACGATAATAACTGTTAACATGTTTAACATTTATTGGAAAGAGTTGTGAGAACCTGCGGAAAGTCTTCTTCATAGATCTCTTAGCAAGGTAGAAAGACGAACAGGCTTCCTATAGACTGCTTCCTTTTCCTCGAAACAAGAGAGAGGTAGCAATATACGCCATCTTTATTTTTTTCTTTAGAAAGGGGAATAAACTTTAGTCTTTTTTCCCCTAAATATAAATTCTTTGCAGAATTTAAGATAAAGGGCGTCAAAGAAAGAGAGGATAATACTTTATGCCTCATTTTGGCCTTAGAGAGGTTGGATTCACAGAGGTCACGTTCTTCTCACATGTTTTGGAAGTTTTTTCCAAGAGTCTGGATATTCTATCAGCATCTATTATAAATGGACCTTAACAACCTCTCCACTCTGAGTCTGTCTGCATGCAGACTGACCAGAAGTGGACATGAATGAGAGGATTTTCTTAGGTAAATGACAATAGTCGTGGCCAAAACATAGAATTGCTGCAGATCGTGCTAGAGGGAATGAGGAAGCTGTCCTCTTCGATACCTCTGTGAACCACATAGCGGTTTTTTCTTCCCTTTCAGAGGGAAGAATCACCTTTGTATATGTCTGCTATCAAAGAATGCAGTAAAAGGCTATACTCTGTCTCTACAAAGGGAATTGGAGATAGCAGAGGATTAAGATCTTCGGGATCTTATACGATACCTCAATATGACAAGAGTAGGATATCATGTACTTCTAATGGGATCTTTTTTGTGGCCACAGATTTCATGTTCCTACAAGATGGAACTGCTCCTCATCAAACTTCTTTGAGAAATTTTTATGAGGGAATTCTTTGTTTCTCTTGGTCCTAAACGACCAAGAAGACAAGTAAAATTTATTTTCATACAATCAACTTACCTGTCAGATATATACATAGCTAAGACTCCGTCGTCCCCGACAGAAATTCAAATTTCGCGCCACTCGCTACAGGTAGGTCAGGTGATCTACCTGCCTGCCCTGGGCGGCAGGACTAGGAACCATCCCCGTTTTCTATCATATTTTCTCTGTCGCCGGTGGTATCAACATTGTTGTTATTACCTCCTGACTTAGATTCATTTTTCAACCTTTGATCAACGTTTTTCGGCTTTTTGGTGACGTATTTGGATTGTGTTTTGGCATTCGCTACTGTGGACTGTTTTTGGAATAACTCTTTTGGATTTTTCTCAGTATGTCTGATTCTAATGTGAGTGTGAGAATGTGTGTGAATGTAGGCTGCAGGGTGAGGATACCGAAAGCTTCGGTTGATCCTCACACTGTATGCCGTAAATGTAGGGGGGTTCAGTGTTCTGCTATTAACACTTGTAAGGAATGCGAGGGTTTGAATGCAGAAGAGTGGAAGACTTTGACTTCTTATTTGAAGAAGTTAGAGAGGGATAGAGTTAGACGACTGAAAGGTGAGTTCAAGGCCTATTGAGCCTTTCACGGTAATTCTAACCTACTGAGTAGATTCTCCCTATAGATCTCATTCTCAGAGTGTCGGATTCGGCATCGGAAATCGCCAATCTGAAAGCGACTATTAGAGACATGAAGTCCAAGATGGCTGACTCGAAAGGTAAGGCTAGTGATAGTGAACATTTTAGTGAAGTGAGTTCTATCAGTGTTGTGGAGGGGGCGTTTGATCGTCCCTGCGGCGCTCCCAGGCCTAGACCTCTTCCAAGCTCCCATGCCCAGAGGAGAAGGAAAGTCGAAAGCCTTAAGGAGGTCGTGGGGAATCCCCAACGGTCAGACGTCCCTTCAGCTAGCTCTGCTTCATGGCAGCCAGCTCAAGGGCGCTATGGGAAAAGAGTCCTTCGCGAGTGTTTCTCGTCCTCTCCCTCTCCCTCACCTAAACGAGGGTGGAAGGAGTCGAACTTATCGAGACCGCTGAAGCGTCATATGAAGCAAGACATTGATTCGAGCCCAGAGCGCTTCTCGGATGACGCCCCGTCTGCTATTAAGAAAGCGAAGGTGGCGTCAGCGTCACCTGACGCTTATGAGGAAGTACCCCATCTTGCTTCTTCCCCGAGTGATGACGAGAGGCGTCATGCACTAGACGTGGGAGAAGCGTCAAGAAAGATCATTATGGCGGTTCAGGAACAACTGTCATCTCTGGTGGGAGTTTTAGCGCCCCGTCGGAAGGACGTGACGCTTCCAATTAAGAAGTCTCGTCCTCTCTCACCTGCTCGAAGAGAAGCGTCAGACAGATGTGAAACTGTTAAACGTCTGGCAGGAGCTTCGAGTTCGAGAACTAGAACGGGGGCTGACGAGAGTGTTGTAAGACAAGAGAAACGAAAGACGTCTTTTAGAAGTGAAGCGTCATTTCAAGCGGATCTTAGACGTGACGCTCCGTCCAAGATTGTGACGCCGAGTAGGACGCCCTTAGAGAGCGGAGCGTCTTCCAGACGCGAAGCGTCATCAAGACGTCAACAAGAGACGTCATACATGACGCTCGGAGAGCGGGAAGCGTCATACAAGACGTCTTCTAAAGTGCAAGAGAAGCCGCAGGTTGTGACGCCTTCCAAGTCGATCAAAACGGGAAAAAAAGGAAAGACTTTCATTCCCTTAGCCCCTCTCCTATCAGGAGTTTGTCTCCTCCAGAAGAGGAAAGTTCAGAAAGGAGAACGGAAACTCAGATATATCCCGAGTTGGAAGAAAACTCGGATGATGACGATCATGGAAGAGAGGGCTTGTCCAACTATAAGGTGTTGACTACCCTGCTTCTGGAGGAATACGGAGACGAGTTGACTCCGGCTGCTCCTCCTTCTCCGCGCTCGCTCTTTTCGAGTGCGAAGGCGAAGAAGCCCTCGTCTTTTCTGAAGATGAAGCCCCCCACCATCTCGATGAAGCGGGCTTTACACGCCTTAGGACTCCTGGATGAAGTCGAAGAGGACTTAGTCAGGACAGTATTTTGCATGCCTCCAGCAAGGTTAGCTGGGAAAAGAGGCATATGGTACAAGACGGGGGAGAATATGGGTATCGCTCTCCCTTCTACAACAGAGGCAGATTTTTCGACGTTAGTTGACGCTTCAAGGCGTCCAAGTCTAAATTCTGCTCGTATTACATGGAGTATTTCAGAACTGGATCATCTCCTCAAGGGACTCTTCCATGTATTGGAAGTCTTCAACTTCTTAGATTGGTCCCTTGGGGTGATGTCCAAGAAAGCTCATGATTCAGAGGGAATCGAACCTGAAGCCCTGTTATGCATTTTGTCTTGCATCGACAAAGCGGTACAGGATGGATCTTTTGAAGTCTCTTCATTATTTGGAGCAGGTCTTTTGAAGAAAAGGACCGTGTATGGCGCCTTCTTAACAAAGGCAGTCTCGCATGCTCAGAGGGCAGCTCTACTGTATGCACCTCTGTCTGACTATTTGTTCCCTTCTCAGTTAGTGAAGGACGTGGCTCACTCTTTAACTGAGAAGGCGACGCAGGATCTTCTGACGCAGTCGGCTAGGAAGAAGAAACCTGCTTTAGTATCTGACAAGAAAGGACCTAGCACTTCTACGCAGCCCTTTCGAGGTGGTCCGATCTCCAGACCTCCCGCAAGAAGGAAGGCTCCAGAGAAGAGAGGTAGGTCTGCCTTTCGTCCCTTTAAAAAGGGAAAATGAAACATTTCTCCTCCAAGCACCAGTAGGTGCCAGGCTCCTGGGATTCGTGGAGGCCTGGACAATGATAGACGCAGACGCGTCTTCATTGAATATCATAAGGAAGGGATATCGTATCCCTTTCCTGAATACTCCTCCCCTAACATCAATACCAAGGGAATTATCAGCCAAATACAAGGACCCTGTGCTGAGGGATACTCTTCGATCGATGGTGGAACAAATGTGGGACAAGAGTGCAATAGAACTGGTACTGGATCAAAACTCCCCGGGGTTTTACAATCGCCTTTTTCTAGTGGCGAAAGCCTCGGGAGGCTGGAGGCCAGTACTAGACGTCAGCTCTCTGAACAAATTTGTTCAGAAGGAGAAGTTCTCCATGGAGACTTCGGCTTCAGTCCTAGCGTCATTACGACAAGGAGATTGGATGGTGTCTCTAGATCTCCAGGACGCCTACTTTCACGTCCCGATCCACCCTTCGTCGAAGAAGTACCTCCGTTTCATGACGGGGGGAAGGATCTTTCAGTTCAGAGCCTTGTGTTTCGGCCTGTCCACAGCTCCTCAGGTCTTCACAAGCCTGATGAGGAATGTGGCGAGATTTCTTCATCTCAAAGGAGTGAATGTCTCTATGTATCTAGACGACTGGCTCATCAGGGCCAGATCGGAGAGACAGTGCTTGGAGGACCTAAAGTTAACTCTGGATTTGACCAAGGCGTTGGGATTGCTTGTGAACCTCGAGAAGTCTCAGCTGACCCCCAGACAAGACCTAGTCTATCTGGGGATTCGGATGGATTCTCGGGGTTTTCGAGTTTTTCCTTCGCAAGAGAGAACCGCAAAAGGTTTGCGAATAATCTCTCTCTTCTTAGAGAAACAACAAACGTCAGCGAGGGAATGGTTGAGCCTTCTGGGGACGCTTTCCTCACTGGAACAATTCTTCCCTCTAGGAAGACTTCATATCCGTCCACTGCAATTCTTCCTCAAGAAGTCTTGGAGCTGGAAAACCGGACAACTGTCGGACGTTTTTCCCATTCCAGTGGAGATAAAGGCACACCTACAGTGGTGGTTGCTACCTCTGGAAGAGAACAAAGGGATCTCTCTAAGAACACAGAACCCAGGCCTAGTGTTGTTCTCCGACGCGTCGGAGACGGGTTGGGGAGCGACATTAGGCTCAGAGGAAGTGTCAGGCACCTGGGAACCAGCACAGGTGTCCTGGCACATAAACTGCAAAGAGCTCTTCGCCGTACACCTGGCCTTGAAGAGCCTAGAACCTCTGGTGAGAGACAAGATAGTGCAAGTAAACGTGGACAACACCACCGCACTTGCCTACATTCGGAAACAGGGAGGGACACACTCCTCGTTCCTTTACGAACTCACGAGAGACCTATTACTTTGGACGTCTCACAGGAACATCTCCCTGCTGACAAGGTTCGTACAGGGAGTAAGGAATGTGAGGGCGGACAGGCTCAGCAGGAGGAACCAGGTCCTTCATACAGAATGGACTCTGCACGAGGAAGTGTGTCTCGATCTCTGGTCTCTGTGGGGAACTCCTCATGTGGATCTCTTCGCAACATACATTTCAAAAAGGCTCCCAGTGTTTTGCTCGGTAGTGGAAGATCCAAGAGCGATTATGGTAGACGCCTTCCTGCTAAACTGGTCTCGAGTAGACGTTTACGCTTTTCCCCCATTCAAAATCCTGGGGTTAGTAATGAAAAAGTTTGTGGCGTCAAAAGAGACGAGGATGACATTAATAGCCCCCTTTTGGCCGGCCCAGGAATGGTTCACGGAGGTGGTAGAGTGGATCGTAGACTTTCCAAGATCCCTACCAGGAAGGACGGATCTTCTCAAACAACCACACTTCAAGAGGTACCATCAAAACCTCCCCGCTCTCGCTCTGACTGCCTTTCGACTATCGAAAGACTTGTCAGAGCGAGAGGCTTTTCTCGCGAAGTGGCAAGCGCGATCGCGAGAGCTCGCAGAACCTCCACTACGAAAGTATACCAGTCGAATGGGAGGTCTTTAGAAGGTGGTGTAGAGCCAAGAAGTTGTCCTCCTCCTCTACCTCTATAGCGGAAATTGCGGATTTCTTGCTATTCCTGAGAGTAAAATCTCATCTAGCCGTATCTACAATAAAGGGATACAGAAGTATGCTCTCGGCTGTATTCAGAAACAGAGGATTAGATCTGGCAAATAACAAAGATCTCCACGATCTCATAAGATCTTTTGAGACTACTAAGTCTAAGGAACCAGTACCTCCGAACTGGAACTTGGACGTAGTCCTCAAATATCTGTCTTCGGATAGATTCGAGCCTCCGCATCTGGCATCATTTAGAGACATAACTAGAAAATGCCTATTCCTTTTATCTTTAGCGACGGCAAAAAGAATTAGTGAGTTACAAGCTCTGCAGGATAAAGTAGGATTCAAGGGAGACTCGGCTATTTGCTCGTTTAAGACCCTGTTTTTAGCGAAAAACGAGAATCCCACGAATCCCTGGCCTAGGTCATTCGAAGTCAAAGGAATGTCGAGTCTCGTAGGCAGAGAAGCAGAGAGGTCTCTATGCCCTGTTAGAGCTCTGAAGTTCTATCTTCAGAGGAAGCGTCAGTTGGGAGGCTCTAGACAAGGTCTTTGGTGCGCGGTAAAAGACCCCACAAGACTGATGTCCAAGAATGCTCTAGCGTTCTTTGTAAGAAACGTCATTACGGACGCTCATAAGGTCTGTCCTGACGAACAATTACAACTACTGAGAGTAAAAGCTCATGAAGTAAGAGCGGTTGCGACGTCTCTCTCGTTTTATAAGAATATGTCGCTTAAAAACATTATAGATACGACATATTGGAGATGCAACTCAGTATTTGCATCTCATTACTTGAAAGACGTGCGTGTGACGTATGAGAAGTGCTTTTCTCTAGGTCCTATCGTATCGGCAGATACGATTCTGGGTACGGGAGCCGACACCAATCCTTAAATGTATATACTGTTCTTCTGTTTGGATATGGTCGAGAATCTCTTCGAACAATGGAGGATTCAGGCTCGCACGGGCGGCCGTCTATGTTGTTCATAAGAGAATTCTTGTCATATCCAATTAGTTGAGTAAAATTTTTTTTTTGAAAAATTATGTATGTGTGCGTAGTGGTTTTTGAGTTACGGTTGTTGTGACGAGTTCGGGGATAACTCGTAACAATCCTTAGTTCTAACATATGGTTAGGATCAGGTGGTCGGGATTGGTTGTGTGCTCCTTAATAAGGTGTATTGTCATATAAGTGGATCAGCACCCATTGACAAAGTCCTTTTAGGCTCGGCTGAGTAAGTGGGTAAGACCCCATCGGCAGACCCACAAGAACTCTTGGCCATAGATCACATATCTCGCTAAAGTTTCTTGAGGTGATGCAGACTACTGGGCAAACACCCACGAAGTCTACCACCTATCAGGTAGGAACCAAGGTTTTATTTATACCTACAACATAAGTTGTTTACCTGTCTATTCCATATAGTAGCTGTCTCTTACCCTCCACCGAAGGGTGCCAATCAGCTATGTATATATCTGACAGGTAAGTTGATTGTATGAAAATGATATTGTTATGTTACAATAAAGTTTCATACATACTTACCTGGCAGATATATACAATTAAAGGCCCACCCAGCCTCCCCGCAGGAGACAGGTGGAAGAGAGAAAATATGATAGAAAACGGGGATGGTTCCTAGTCCTGCCGCCCAGGGCAGGCAGGTAGATCACCTGACCTACCTGTAGCGAGTGGCGCGAAATTTGAATTTCTGTCGGGGACGACGGAGTCTTAGCTATGTATATATCTGCCAGGTAAGTATGTATGAAACTTTATTGTAACATAACAATATCATTTTTTTGTGCATTGGAATCTCGCATCAGATTCAATGGATACTCGGCAATGGGTTCTTGCCAGCATAGTAGGTCTGGCAAAAGTACTAAAACCCCCTATTCCTGATTCAATGTTTTCAGATAGAGGTTTCGTTGTCCAGGCAGGGTACTTACGTTTTCATCTACAGTAGAATGGTTCAAACGTTTGCCTACAGTCTTTGGAATGCGATGACGGCTCGAAATGCTTCCCAGAAGGTGTTCAGAGGGATACAACAAAGAGCTAGAAATCAGGAGTCCTCCCAATTTCAGCTCGGAGTCTCCTTCGACTTCCAGGCTTCTTCCCTTCCTTCGGACAAGGATAGGGAAGATTCTGCAACGAGAAACCCCTTCAACAGGTAAGAAGAGATCTCGTGAGCAAGGGAAGTACTCAAGAAGGAACCTCCTCGGAGGAAGACTCTTCTCTCTCGTACTGTTAGATATCCTATCGTATACTGGATGTAGCTGACTACAATCGCCTCCCCTTGCCGGAGAGGCCAAAGCTCAAAGTGGAAGAATTTCTTCCACCCTTCTCCAGTCTTGTGATTTACTATTGTGGATGTTCAGGACTTTCGGACAATGTAGCACCAACCAGGAGCCTTATGCCAAAACAGGCGTAAAAAACGCCAGAGGCAGACAGCCCCCAGAACACTGTCATTGTCTGATGAAGAGAAAGACCGGGCCTACAACCTGACACAATGCGCTAGATGCGAACATATCGGACAGATAGTGTCCGATGTGGACATTGCCAGACATTCTCGAGAGACTACCAAGCTCGAAGCTCCGGCAAGTGGGGAGGAGCCAACCAGGCGCAAGGTACCAGGCAGGTGCAAGGTACCAGCCAGCCGCGAAGCTCCAGACAGGCGCGAGGCGCCAGGCAGGCACAAAGCGCCAACCTGGCGCGAGACGCCAGCCAGGCGCAAGCCAGGCTCTAGGCGCGAATCTCCAGCTAAGGCGCGAGGCGTCAACCAGATGCGAGGCGCCAGTCAAGCGAAAGGTACCAGACAAGCGCTAGGCTCCAACCAAGAGCGAAGCACCAGCCAGGCGCGAGGTTCCTGTCAGGCTTCAGGCTTCAGATGGGAGAGATCCATTTCAAGAAAGCCCTGGTCTTCTTTGAAACATAGAGATCTCCTAAGCACTTCATAAGTGACTAGATTCCTTCAAACAGCTGAGAATTAAAAGTGCAGGAAGTGCGCGCTTTTGCAAATTCTTGTTCTTTACATAACAATATGTCATGTAAGTCATATTAGTTGTGTTGTACGGTAGAGGCAACTCTGTGTTGACTTCTCATTACACAAAGGATGTCAAGTTGACCTACGAGAGATCCTTCTCTTTTGGTTTATACGTTTCTGCGGATACATTACTGGGATAAGGAGCCGACACTGATCCTTAACTTTGAGTTAAAGTTATTTAACTTAGTGAAATTATTGGGGTTTTGAAAGGAGTGTGGGGATAACTCTTTTCAATTTGAGCGCGAACCCTCGTGTTAGGATCAGGTGATCGGGATCGGTGTTGTGCTCCTTCATAAGGTGTATTGTCATAGAAGTGGTCCAGTACCATTAACAAAGTCCTTTCAGGCTCTGCCGAGTAAGCAGATCATACCCCATCGGCAGACCCACAAGAACTCTTGGCCACAGATCACATATCTCGCTAAAGTTTCTTGAGGTGATGCAGACTCCTTGGCAACAGCCATATGAAGTCTACCACCTATCAGATAGGAACCAAGGTTTATTTATACCTACAACATATGTTGTTTACCTGTCTATTCCATGTTAGCTGTCCCTTACCCTCCACCAAAGGGTGTCAATCAGCTATGTATATATCTGACAGGTAAGTTGATTGTATGAAAATATTATGATACAATAAAGTTTCATACATACTTACCTGGCAGATATATACAATTAATGGCCCACCCAGCCTCCCCGCAGGAGACAGGTGTAAGAGAGAAAATATGATAGAAAACAGGAATGGTTCCTAATCCTGCCACCCAGGGCAGGACGGTAGATCACCTGACCTACCTGCAGCGTGTGCCGCGAAATTTGAATTTCTGTCGGGGACGACGGAGTCTTAGCTATGTATATATATCTGCCAGGTAAGTATGTATGAAATTTTATGGTATCATAACAATATCATTTTCTTAATAGCTCTCGCTACTGCGAAAAGAGTGAGTGAGTTGCAAGCGCTTCACTCGAGAGTGGGTTTTAAGAAGGATTCGGCTGTATTGTCCTTTAAGCCTTTATTTTTAGCTAAAAATGAAAACCCCTCGAGACCTTGGCCTAGGACTTTCGAAGTAAAAGGGCTTTCTCAATTAGTTGGGAATGAAATGGAAAGAACATTATGCCCGGTGAGAACTTTGAAGTTTTACCTGCAGAAGAAGCAGCAGTTGCAGGGTTGCAATCAAAGTTTATGGTGTGCGGTTAAAGACCCTAAAAGAGCGATGTCAAAAAATGCCTTAGCATTTTTTGTTAGAAACATTATAACTGAAGCCCACATGAGTTGTGATAGTGAGGCATATGAGACCTTAAGGGTTAAAAGCACACGAAGTACGTGCAGTCGCTACATCATTATCATTCAACAAGAACATGTCGATGAAGAACATCTTAGCGGCCACGTATTGGAGATGTAACTCAGTGTTCGCCTCACATTACTTGAAAGATGTGAGGGTAACATATGAGAGATGCTTCTCTCTAGGACCTTATGTATCAGCGGATCACAGTGCTGGGGAAAGGAGAGACTGATCCTTAAATTTAATTTTTGTCCTTATTTTTAATATAGTAGTGTGATTTTAAAATTAGTTGGTGTTGAGTTTTTAGTTTGTTTGAAAGGTGTTTGGGGATAACGCCTTTCAGTCATATATACTCATTCACGGTTAGGATCGGGTGATCGGGATCAGTGTTTTACTCCTTTATATGCCAATAGGCATAGGTATATTGTCATGTAAGTAGATAAGACCCATTGACAGTCCTTTCAAGAGTTCTCAGCCATAGGGCACACCCTCGCTGAAGCTTTTGAGGCGAAGCAGACTTCTAAGCATAAGCTATGAAATCTTCCGCCTAAAACAGGTAGGAACTATGGTATTGTTAATTAACTTGTTACCTACAACAGATGTTGTTTACCTATCAGGTCAGTAATTAGCTGTCTCTTGCCCTCCGCCAAAGGTGCCAATCAGCTAAGATATATCTGACAGGGAAGTTGAATGTATGAAAATGATATTGTTATTGTACAATAAAGTTTCATACATACTTACCTGGCAGATATATACGATTGTATAGCCCACCCAGCCTCCCCTCAGGAGACAGGTGGAAGAGAAAATCTGGCTCAAGATGGTAATAGTTCCTATTCCTGCCACCCAGCGGCAGGCGGCGGGATCATCTGACCTACCTGTAGTGTGTGCCGCGAAATTTGAATTTCTGTCGGGGACGACGGAGTCTATAGCTAAGTATATATCTGCCAGGTAAGTATGTATGAAACTTTATTGTACAATAACATCATTATTTTCTTACAGTCATACATATAAGGGTAATATGGCGTACAAATAATGGAATTGCATGTGTTATACATCGGCGGAAAGGCCGCGGAACACACTATCGGATGGAAGTAAGAACAACACGACTTGATGATTGGATACAATGATAATAGGGAATAAGCGTTGTCCTTACAAATACTCCGCCCTAAGACGATGATTATGGAGTAATTATTGGATGTCAATCTTGGAGGCAGGGGGCGACCCTGTGTCCTTGTGACACTTGTTGTGGGGCGCCATTGAGTGTAGAGTCCTTTGGTTGCTGGCTGACAGGAGGCCTCCCCTGGTGGTTGCCTAGGGGGTTCTACTGTACGCCGTGGCGACCAAGACTGCTAGAGAGAGAGCTGCGTTGTGTGTGGTGGTGGAGTGGGACGGGCCATGGGGATCCCTATGTGCGGCAGCGGCGTAGGTTGGGCTGAGGAAGTCCCCAGCGTGGCAGTTGCGTCCCGCTGGCAGAGTGGAACAACAGGTGAGCAGCGGCGTCAGCTGGTCGAGGAAACCCACAGGTAGTGGCGTCGGCAGGCAGGGGAGGCCCACAGGCATGGCAGCGGTGTCGGTGAGCCGAGGAGGACTACAGGCTGTGGCGTCGGAAAAGGTGAGCAGGTCCACAGGCGTGACATCGACGTCAGGAAGGCCAAGCGAGCCCCAGGAATAACGGCAGTGTCGAGGGTTAGAAGAGGCCCACAGGCAGTGACATCAGGGGGCCGAGCAGGCCCACGTGCGGCAGCAACATCGGGTAGGTAAAGCAGGTCTCTTGGTGTTGCAATGGCGTCGGCAGGCAGGGGAGGCCCACAGGCAGCGACGTCGGGTGGGTGGGTAAAGCACGTCCCTGGGTGTAGCAGCGGTGTCGGCAGGCAGGGGAGGTCGTCTGGGGACTCGTGGGTGCAGCAATGGCGCCGGGGGAAGAACCGAGGAGGCCCACAGGTTCGGCAGGTCGAGATATCTGGCGTCCCCCGGGTGAGCAAAGGAGGCCGTGACGTCGGATGGATGTTTCTGAGCCGCCGCCTGAATTTTGTGTTGGCTGACCAGCACCCAGCTATTCGTCCTCGAAAAATAAACGCCAAAACGCTGGGAAGCAGTGCCGTGATTAGTTCGTTAACGGCGTTGGTGTCGTCCTCGCAATGGAGTTTTCTGTGGCGCCGTATTGAGTCCGTTAAACGTTCTCTGAAGGTGAGCGGCCGTAATTAGTCGTTAAAGGCTGGGCCTAAACTGCTGTGTCACCAACTCCAGGAGTTTTGAGGACCAGAGATTAAAACGGGTAGTTGGGATACTGATGATTTATTTACAGAAACTGGGTTGACATAGACAGGTGCGGACAGATAAGTAGTATAGTCTCTCACGGAAAGCAGAAATGACTGCGACAGTAGATTTGTGTTTTCTTACAGTCATACATATAAGGTTAATATGGCGCACAAATAATGGAATTGCATGTGTTATACATCGGCGGAAAGGCTGAGTAACGCTCTATCCAATGGAAGTAAGAACAACGCCACTTGATTGGAAACAATGAAAATAGGGAAAAAGCATTGTCCTTACAATACCATTCAAAAGATTGAAGATTTGTCAACATAATGTGGTAAATGAAAGCACCATACGAACTAAAATAAGCATGTGAGCTCTTTGTAAAATATGTTTTCAAGGCAGTTTTGAAATCCAATATGGAGGCAGCCACATGACTTGCCGTTCGTAACCACAGACAATCCACCATCTTTCCCAGCCTTCCCAGTACTCATTTGAACAATGTTGGTGTATATATGTAACATTTATTGATCTTACTCAAGATTGCAGTTGTAATCAGCAAAATAAAACAACATTTTGTTGCCTATATTAGTGAAATTATGAAACTTTATTCCTGGGGTCAAGGTTTGAACTGAAATTCATTTTTACTTTGTAATCGGTGGTTTTATCCTCACTGCCATCACAACTGAAACTCCACAGTGCTTATTTGATTGTAATTAAACACATTTTGGTCTTAATTCACTCCAAATTGCACTTGAACCATGCTGCGGTTCCTGGTTCCTAAGATCTCGCTCCACAAACTCAGTTACGGGCATCACACGAGTACACGGTTTGTGATGTGCAAAGCTTTATTCCCTTAATTGTTTACTTTACTCATTATTTAGTTTAACTTTACTTTGTTACTTCAAAATGTTAATTTAATCCATGTCTATTATCCCCTTTTTTTTCAACCAAATTAACCCCCAAAAATTACAAATATTTCTGAAGTACTTACGAGCAGACGACGCAATGGCAAAATGACTCATCGTTGCCAATCTAGTGGAGCTTCACACATACGCCTATGCATTTACAAACTGTTTCCATGAATTCTAGTTGTCATAGTAATGCTGTAATGATAAAATTGCTGTAATGTGTAGATATACTACAAATAGATACGCTAATTTCATGTATGTCCCTGGTTTTGTGTAAGTCTTATACCCAGTTTGGAGGGTAAACACATACCAATTGGCAACAGTGATAAACAATTGAAGAGCACGAAGAATGCCGGAGGTACCATTCATAAGCAAAACTGTTGATATTTGAGTCAGGAATCTAGTTACTTTCAAAAACAAATATTTTCAAATTAATATTCATGAACATATTAAAATATTTATAGAATTCATGACCTTATACTGCCATTTATTTATTTAAATAAGTAGTGCACGCTTCATCATCTTCTAAAAATCGTAGTTCCCTTGGATAAGTAATGGTTGGAAGTCTGTGTTTACGATTGTTGTGATGAAGGTGCCCCAGCGTCTATGGGTACAAGTGTTGTGCAGATTTAGCACAGGAAATGGGAAGTTTGTTGACACAAGCAACTCCGCAAACATCAAGATGGCGTCAATCTTCGAAACATTTTTAGTTGCAAGTCAAAATTTTGAAAGAGTCATTGAGGTAGTGTGCACTGCATTTGGTCTCCATTTTTGTTATCCTCTGTTTGATCTTAAAATATTGCCTTAATTTCTAACTTTGGAGAAAATACTTACTTCAAAAGTAGAGTAGGGCGGGGTCTCGAGCCAGTCCAGTCGGTTATTTACCGTATTTATGATTATTAATTTGAAAATATTCTTTGTTGAAAAAGTAACTGTATTCCTGATTCAAACATCAAGTTTTGCTGTGAACAGTACCTACGTCCTTGTTCGCGCTCTCCTATTGTTTATGTGTTGCCAATTGGCTTGTGATTACCCTCCAAACTGGGTATAAGACTTACACAAAACCGGGGAAATAAGTGAAATTAGCGTATCTATTTGTATTACATAGGGGGAAACACCACAGTGGATCCATCACCATCGCGTGGATCAGCCTTATTCACTCTATACGTATTTGATTGGTGAAACAAGGAATACAATTACATCTCTAAGCATACCATTCAAAAGATTGAAGTTTCGTCAACATAATATGATATATGAAAGCGCCATACGAACTAAAATAAGCATGTGACGCTCTTCGTACAATATGTTTTCAAGGCAGTTTTGAAATCCAATATGGTGGCACCCGCGTGACATGCCATTCGTAAGCGCAGCGAAGCCACCATCTTTCTCAGCCATCCTAGCACTCATTTGAACAATGTTAGCATATATAAGTAACTTTTATTGATCTTACTCAAGATAGCAGTTGTAATCAGCACAATAAAACATTTTGTTGCCTATAATAGTGAAATTATGAAACTTTATTCCTGGGGTCATGGTTTGAATTGAATTAATTTTTACCTTGTAATCGGTATTTTTGTACATGCAACTTCCCGGCAGATATATACTTGGCTGTAGTCTCTGACGTCCCGACAGAATTCAAAACTCGCGGCACACGCTACAGGTAGGTCAGGTGATCACCCCTCTCCCGCCGCTGGGTGGCGGGACTAGGAACCATTCCCGTTTTCTAATCAGATTTGCTTTGGTTGCCGGTACCAACAACATCGTTGTTGGTGCCTCCTGCTTGGAATTCTTGCTCGCTTTGCTGAAGATTGATTTGGTGAAGTATTTGATCTTTGGCTTTGGCAGACGCTGTTTTGGACCGTTTTTTGGATTTGGATTAGTTTTTTCTTCAGTATGTCTGACGTTGCACCTGTCTGTATAGTGTGTGTGTAAAGAGGAGTGTAAGGTGAGGTTGCCGAAAGCTTTGGTAGACCCTCGCACTGTTTGTGTTAAATGTAGGGGGGATGAATGCTCTGTCAGTAACACTTGTGTTGAATGTGAAAGCTTGATTGAGCTAGAATGGAAGAGTTTGACTGCTTATATTAGGAAACTGGAGAAAGATAGTCAGGGAGGCTTCCGTCAAAAGCTCCAGTAGGTCCTGTTCTCTTGATCAGGACGGTAATTCTATCTCTAACATAGTTTCTCCTGCTTCTAATGTAGTTTCAGCTCCTTCCCCTGCAGCGAACTCGTAGATTCGTCTTCGGAGATAGCTGCTATGAAAGCATCTATCTGTAACTTGGTGTCAGTTACGGACTATGGAAGAAAAAGGTAAGGACAGTGATATGTGCAGTGTCCCCAGTGCAATGGAGGGGGCGTCTGACCGACTCCGCATTGCCCCTAGGCCTAGACCTCTTTCAGACTCCCATGACCAAGGGAGGAGGAATGTCGACAGCCACAAGGAGGATGTAGAGTATCCCCAACGGTCAGGCGTCCCTTTGGCAGAACCTGTAGACCCGTCCCAGGCTGCCTTGGATAGCTACAGAGAAAGCATCCTAAGGAAGTGTTTTTCCGATTCAGATTCTTCCTCACCGAGACGTGGATGGAGCTCCGTGTCGAAGTCGCGCCCTCTGAAAAGAGCCTGGAAGCCTCCTGGAGGAGACGCTTTAGACTCCAGCCCCGAGCCTTTCCCGGAGTATTCTCCTGCGCAGAAGAGGAGGGCAATGAGGTCGCCTGATTCCTCTCCTGAAGGAGTTGGTTCATCTAAGAAGAAGTTTCTGATAGGCCTCCAAGAGCAGTTGTCAGCAGAGTTAGTAGGCTCTCTTTCCAAGGGGACATCTCGCAGGAAGGATACCTCTCTACCTGTCGAGCTCTTTTAAGAGACCACCACCTAGTCGACGCTCGGACTCTGGCAGGTGCCTCTCTCCTGGAAGACGCTCCTCGCCAGCAAAGTCTTCGGCTTACGCTTCTTCTCATCACAGACGATTGGAGACTCCTGCCAGGCGCTCTTCATCTAGTAAACACCTGGATTCTTCAAGACGACCTGTGAAGGTCTCTAGCACCTCTCCTGGCAGGCGCCAGGAGCAGCGCGACGTACATGCAAGTAGCAGGCTCCGTTCTGCTTACGGACACGCTCCAAGGGTTAGAAGCCCCTCCTCTTGCAGGCACAGGGAGCCTTAGAGATTCCTCTATTCTCGTAGGATCAGAGAGAGCAGTGAGCATTTCTCTCCCCCCAGATGCTCTCAGATAGACTCAGCGCCTTTCCTAGCAGGCGCCAGGATCTCAAGATCACTCGAAGGGACGTAAGCTCTACTCCGGGCAGGCGCCAGGATCAGAGCAAGCGGTTTTCTCCCCGAGGCACTTTACTCCTCCAGGCGCTCTCTACGTGACGCAAGCGCCTCCCCTGGCAGGTGCGAAGAGCCTGGTTCATGATAGGCGCCCTACTCCTTTTAGGCGCTCCTGGAGAGACACAAGCGCTTCCCCTCTCAGGCGTCAAGAGCCTGAGAAGCATCAGGATCTTAGCAGCAGTCGTCCTTCTCCTGCTAAGCGCCCTCAAACGGAAGCGTGTACTTCTACTTTCAAGACTTTCATTCAGAGTGGACATAGTTCCTCTCACAAGCTTCCTTCTAAGGAGAAAAGCGCCTCTCCCTCTAGGACTCCTTCTCCGAAGAAGCCTTCTTCTCCTGCTGCTACTTTAGAAGAAGTTTCAGAGGATGAATCCCCTAAAGACGCGGGGGTCTCCGACTATAAGAGGCTGGCAGCCCTACTTCTTCAGGAGTTCGGGGGGACTATTCACCCAGCGGATCCTCCCTCTCCAGGATCGCTGCTTTCGAGCACAAAGCTGTAGAAGTCCTCCTCCATGAGGCAGTGAGGAACAAAGGGATGATTTAGAAGTTTGATTTGTGGAAATTAGGAGGTAAGGAACTGGCAATATGCTGTTTCACAAGACGTACCTGGATGCCATGATCAGTGGATCTTTGTAGAAATGCGGCCTGGGCTTTGTCTCCGGTCTGGGACTCTGGGCGCGCCATTAACGCCGTTAGTCTAAGTGTGAAGGCTGGTTGGGGACATCCGTCCGAGGTCACGACTGGAGCCGACTGAGGGCAAGGGCAGGTGTCTTTCCTGGGTGTTGGGGGTCAGCTTAAACCCCGGTAAATTTTTAGTTTCAGCCAAATTTGGAAAAATGCAATAAAAATATATTTGTTGCATCAGAAATAGTGTGGTTTCAATGAATTTAACGTTTATTTTGACTGCAAACCATCCGATTTAGAGATTTACTATGTAATTGGAGTTAAAAAAAAAAAAAGTTTTTTTCCAGAAAAAGGTAAATGTCCAGGAGAAGGCCGCACCCGTTTTTCAAGTATTAACGACGAAAAACGGCAAAAAAACGACCAGATTGGTGTTGCACATCGCATAGAAACATGAGGAAATGAATAAAAAAGAAACAGAGTTACTCTTACACACAAAATCTAAGCATAAACCTACTACTACTTCAATTATGGGGGATCCCAGTGGGAAACGGGGTTTTTGGGTGGGGGGAGGAGGAGAAAAGTGATTTTCGGGGCACTACCGAACCTAATACACCACTAACCTTACCTAGGTCCCTGTACCCCTACCTAGGCTAGCGGGGGGGTGCTCCAGCCCCCCTGCGACCCCCCCTTAGGCCACGAGTGATTTTCGGGGCACTACCGAACTAATACAACACCTAACCTTACCTAGGGCCCTGTACCCCTACCTAGGCCTAGCGGGGGGGCTCCGACCCCCCTGCGACCCCCCTTAAGGCCACAGTGATTTTCGGGGCACTACCGAACCTAATACACCACCTAACCTTACCTAGGGCCCTGTACCCCTACCTAGGCCTAGCGGGGGGGCTCCCTCGCCCCCTTGCGACCCCCCCCCTTAAGGCCACTACCTAACATCCATCAAACCAAATCCAAAGTGATGGTACTGCTGTATACATCGTTATACTACCACCATTATAATATACTCTATAAATTAATGAAGCTTACCTTAAACTGTTGGTTGATAAAAATGTGCTGCTGCTTTGAGGGAAAACGTGAAGCCGTTGCAAGGTTCCCTGACATGCAACTTAAAGTAGGAAGTGGCCAGGTACCCGACGACCACATTGCACTGCAAACAATCGGTAGGAAATCGAAGGTCTGTCAAAATTAATGCCAGAAGGGCCAGCCACTACCTCTGCCATAGGTACAGGAAGACAAAATGCTGTTTTTTGCTTCATTATTCGAGTATTCAGTCAAACAAGGATACCAGTGGACACTAGACAGGTAACTGTATTACTCCGCTGAAATGCTAGTGAAACTTAGTTTTCGACTCAAGTCATTCGTAATTGGTTATGAAACCCATGACGTCATAACGATGTCACACCTCTCAGCCAATAATGAGTAACTGGAACTGCTTTTGTTTGCGTAAGAAAGTAAGTTAGAGGGCTCATTAAAAGTAAACATTACCGTAGAGGAAACACCTCTCCCGACTTAGGAAAAATTCGAGGTAAAAACTTAATCTTTTTTTTTTCTCTGTAAGTATGCATTAGCGACAATAATGTATTGAGAAGAAGTGTTTTGTTATCACGTGCTTTACTCGGGAAAAATATCAATATAATAATTTCCCATAATGGTTGAAACTGAAATAATACCTAAACCCCCAATAGCAGGGCAATCCTGGAAACAGAACATACAGCCAGCAGAGGGTTCACAGGATAAAGAGCTTAAGATATAGGCCTAATAAGTACCAGTCTGCCTACATCCTTCCCTTTGGGATACGTCCCTAAAGCTGACAAGTCTATTTTCCCCCTTCTAGGCAGGAAATTCCTATCTCTGGCTGGCTAGCTTTGGTTTCCCGCCTAAATCAGCTGATATTTGGAGGAATATGGCTGCCGTTTTACAAATCAAAATAATTAACTAAATGCTGGGTAGACGAGGAGATCAATAAACGTAGCAGCTCCCCCTGTTAAGAAGGCATTCACTCCCTTTCGGGCGTGAAGGCCTTGGCTTAAATAAGTTGATCGTCTCGACTACCCAGTTCTCCTACTCTAACCAAAGTTTTTAGAGCAGCGATACAGCTAACTACAGTGGCCTACCTGACTTATAGGTGGAGGTGCTAAGTGTACTAACTTATTGGAGTAATGTAGTCTAGCCTAAGTGATAACTCCGGGTTGTCTGTGACGACAATCTACTCTACCCCTAGATAAGGTTACTTGAAAATTCTTTCTGCTACTACCCTAATGCCCTGGTACTAAATCATTAGCCTAACCTACTCAATACAGTTAAGGGGCCGGCCGGCTAATGCCGTTTTTTAACGACAGGACTTTGACATTAATACCAGTTAATTAGGTGACTTGGGACATCTCCAAACCGCATATGATTTTCACCTCTGACCTTCGGTTTTGTGACGCCAGGGCAATTTATCCCGAAAATAACCATTTTTCAAATTCTATCTCCTCCCTTGATATTTAATATTAAGACCTGGGATTACTACCATATATAGACCTGATGTAGACCTCCAATCAAATGGAAAGTTTTTTTTCTAAAAGTAATTTTTTTTTCTAGATATGAATTTTTCAATATGGTAAAAAAATAAACCCTATAAATCACGAGAAAAAAATTAATAAAAAAAAAGACTAAAAAAAATTGGAAAAAAGGGCTCTATTTGATTGTTCTATAATGTCTTTCTAGTTATATACCAAATTCCAATGTTATAGCTTTAAAACTAAGTGAGGAGATAGATTTTGAAGGTCAATGAGTATTGTTTCAAGATACGGGCGTTCAAAGTTTTCCTTCGTATTTCTATAAAGACAATATTAATAAATAATGATTATTATGAATGTATATTTTTTGTGTGTATTAACCCTCTTACGCCGAAGCCCTAAAAATCAAAACCTCTTCCGTATGCCGGCGCCGGTTTGGAGTGAGCGCGGAAGCGGAAAAAATAATTTTTTCAAAAAATCACAGTGCGCTTAGTTTTAAAGATTAAGAGTTCCTTTTTGGCTCATTCTTTTGGCATTGCCTGAAGTTTAGTATGCAATCATCAGAAATGAAAAATGATATCATTATCATTTGTAAATAATGCGATATATGGTAGCGAAAAAAAAAATTCATAGATAATTGTATTCAAATCACGCTGTGCAAAAAACGGTCAAAGCAAACGAGTTACTTTTTTTTTGTTGTATTGTACACTAAATTGCAATCATTTTGATATATATACATAGTAAAACAATAAAAGCAACACCGGAAAAATTATGTACGAATTCGTAACGCGCGGACATAAAAAAAATGTTATTTTCAAAAATTCACCGTAATTCTAAATATTGTTTCTAGAGACTTCCAATTTGTTTCAAAACTAAGATAAATGATTGAATATTACGATACTGTAAGATTTTAGATTATAATTGCAGATTTCGACCATTTCAGAAGAGTTAAATTTGACCGAATGTCGAAATTTTCATATATTTTTTTATATGCACATATTTCAGAGATGGAAAAAGCTACAACCTTCAATTATTTTTTATTGTATTCTTCATGAATTTGCGCACATTTTGATATATAAAACGCTATAAAACGGCTAATATGAAAAGGAGTAAATATTAGGATAATGCGATGTACGTATTTCGGAGACTTGCGGCCGCGAATCGGCGCGCGGAAGGAAGGTAAATATATTATTAAAAAATTCACCATAAATCACAATATTGTTCTAGAGATTTCAAATTTGTTTCAAAATGAAGAAAAATGACGGAATATTACTAGGCCGTAAGATGTTTAGCTTACAATTGCGTTTTTCAACTATTTTGGTAGAGTCAAATTTGACCGAACGTGTGTTTTTTTCTATTTATCGTGATTTATATGCAAATATTTTGAAAAAAGAGAAAAAGCTACAACCTTCAATCATTTTTAGTTGTATTCTACTTGAAATTGTGCACATTTTCATATATAAAACTTTATGTAACCGCTAATTTTAAATGGTGCAAACATTTCGACAATCACACAAAAAAAGTTCAGATTTTTTCGGAAGAGGTACCGCGCGGACGTAAGGAAAATTTTTTTTTTTTTCATAAATTCAGCATAAATCGAAATATTGTGCTAGAGACTTCCAAGTCGTTGCAAAATGAAGGTAAATGATTGAATATTACTAGAATATAAGAGTTTTAGCTTACAATTTCGTTTTTCGACCATTTTGGTAGAGTCAAAGTTGACCAAAAGTTGAAATTTTTGCACAACGTTATTTATATGAAAATATTTCGAAACTGATAAAAGCTACAACCATGGGTTGCTTTTGTTGTATTGTGCATGAAATTGCGCACATTTCCATATAAACTTTATGTAACGGCAAATTAAAAGGTGCAAACATTAGGACAATCGCACGAAAAAATAATCGGAAGTTATCGCACGAACGTAAGGAAAAAGTTTTTTCATAAATTCACCATAAATCGAAATATTGTGCTAGAGACGTCCAATTTGTTGCAAAATGAAGGCAAATGATTGAATATTACTATAATATAAGAGTTTTAGCTTACATTGCGTTTCTCGACTATTTCGGTAGAGTCAGTGTTGACCGAAGGTTGAAATTTTTGCACTAATCGTTATCTATATGAAAATATTTCAAAACTGACAAAAGCTACAATCATCAGTATTTTTTGTTGTATTTTACATGAAATTGCACACATTATCATATATAATACTTCATGTAAAGGATAATTTAAAATGGTGCAAAATTTATGTCAGTGACAAAATAATTTTTGAGATGTCACTGATACTTTTTAGTGCGATAAGAAAGAAATTCGCGCTTGCGCGCCTGCGTAGCGATTGTAAACAAAACAACGCCTTGATCCGTGAACTCCCAGCATCCCCCAAGGCACGTGATTCAAAAGTTTTCGGCTGGTAGGCCTATAAGTATTTTTCCGCGAATTTTTAAAAAGTTTTTTTGAGCCGACATATGATACGTCCAATCGGCATACGGGAGACATTTTGACTCGACGTTTAATACGTCCAATCGGCGTAAGAGGGTTAATAAACCAAAACTATTTTATTTATCATAATTTAATCATAAATGATGATCCCTTTGCTCATATATCGTAGCCTTGGGCACTGCTTGAGGCAAGATGGGGCACTCCTTCCTATGTAACCCCCTCTCTCCCCTTCACTAACTCGGCTTATTACAGCGAATTTTCTTCTGTATGTTAGTGAGATGTTTTCCTTGTATTTTTCTCTTTGGCATGATGACATTCTTGCCGAAACAAAGATAAACAAACGTAAATGCAAGAGAATGTCAAAGGTGAAACTCGAAGGTGTACTCTCTTTTTACAAAGAGAATTTAAATTTAATAAATCATGATTATTATGAATTTCATATTCCATTTTGGGTATTAAAAAACCAAAACTTTATTTATCATAAATGAAGATCTCTTTGCTCAAAGATCGTAGCCTTGGGCACAGTGTGACGTGTGCTGTCAGGCAAGAAGGGGGTGTTACTTGGCAACCCTCCCCTCTCTTCACTAACTACGCGTATATTACGATATTCTGTAATGATACTTGAGCGATTTTTCTTCGTCTGTATGTTAGCCAGATGTTTTCCTTGTCTTTTCCTCATTGGCATGATGAACTTCTTGCCGAAACATACATAAACATACGTAAAAGCAAGCGAATGTCATGAGGTGAAACTCGAACGTGTAGTCTACTTGAAGTCTGTGTTCTTACTGATTCATGGTTGAACCCCAACCAGACAGATACTCGCTTCTGCGAGCCACGGAATCTCTACAGATGCCATTTCTCACAATTTCTTTGCCAATAATTATCAAAATTTACGATAACAAGAAATATTGCATTTTCTCGTACGGATGAATGTTTTAGGCTTTTTGAGTTATGTTTACTAATTACCCTGTAACTACGAAAGTAAGAGGAATTTTGACGAAATATTTTGTATACGTATTCTCAATTGCCATATGAAGCTCCATGAATTTTTTCATGACTGCATTTTTCGCCCTATACCACCATATATAGGGGTTCCGGCCGGCCCCTTAAATGGAAATGCAATCATTCCAGAGTGTGGTACGCACAGCAGTGATGTGTTGACGGAATTGTTAAAATACATGATGTGAAGTAATGATGCGTGAGGATGATGAGTGGTTAGTGGACCAGGATGGAAATGTAATGAGGTAATTATATGTAAATGAGGGTTAGTATTACCAATTCTAGGGGTTAGAGGGTTAGTTTTACTAGCAGAGATCAGGCTGGCTACCTTCTCTTGGTAGGTGCCAGGATCACTCTGCAAATGAATGTGACACTGTACCTCGGGCACAGGTGTCAAGGAGAGCATGTGGCTCTTTTGTTAATGGGTTAATGACGTCCCTTCTTCTTCTTCTTCTTCTTATTCCTCCAGGACCTGGCTATACCAGTCCTAGGAGTAGACGGAGGAACCGACTCTGGGGTAAGGCCAGAAACGCCGTCAGGAGCAGAGGCAGTGGTAGCCTGAGGGATTGCAGGAGAACACCCTACTTCGGTATCTGCAGCAACCGTCGTAGAGGTGGAACCTACTGCAGGAGAGGCCCTCACACCGGCTGCTGCGACAATCGTCGTAAGGGAAAACTCCAGGCTGACTCCTGGTTGGGCAGTTCCTGGTTTTCCAGAGGAGATATGAACGTAAGGTCTGCCGGAGGTTCATCCTTGGGCAACAGAGGTAAGGGTGAGGAAGAATGATGAGCTGGAGATTGGCCATGGGCTGCGGTAAGCTCCATGCCTGTTGGAGGATCTCCTGTAGGAGGATCCTTGATTAGGTTAGGCGCCGGCGCTAGCTCGGGGCCAGGCGCAGAGGTCAAGTTCTGTGGTGGCTCTACGTCCAAGGGCACTGGCAGAGAGTTGAGGTCAGCTGGACCTGTGACGGGTACCGGAGGTGCAATACCTCTCAGCGGGCCCTTGGTAATGGGAGACGGAGGCTCCTGTCTCTTTTGGAAGGCTAAGCCTTGTAGAATATGGTCGTTGTCCGCTGCTGGTAGTCGGCTAGGGCACCTAGGCCAATTTGTGGAGTGCCCTAGTACGTTGCAGGTTTTGCAACGGAACTGTGAATGGTCAATCTCCCTCCTTGGTAACGGGGGAGACTGTTGGTGGACGTACTTCCTGGAGGAAGTAGAATTTCGATGACTCCTTGCTTTGGAGTGATTTGACGTGGGGTTAGGACCCCTAGGCTTTTTGAAATGCGAGGGAGACTTCATGTCTTGCCCTAGGAGGAGGTCGTAACCTCCTGGAATGTAGCTTGCAACTGCAAGGGTACAAACTCTGGAGAAGTGAGGTCTGGTGACCCTCAATTGGACGGTCGGAAGGATCAGTTTAATATGATTGATACCTTCAATGGTGATTAACCCTTTACTGCCGACTGGACGTATTTTACGTCAACATTTTTTGTCTCTCGGGTGCCGACTGGACGTATTTTACGTTGACATACAAAAGTTTTTTTAAAAATTCGCGGAAAAATACTTGTAGGCCTACCAGCCGAAAACTCTTGAATCACGCGCCTTGGGGGATGCTGGGAGTTCACGGATCAAGGTGTTGTTTTGTTTACAATCGTTACGCAGGCGCAATAAGAGCGAATTTCTTTCTTGCCGCACTAAAAAGTATCAGACACATCTCGGAAATTATTTCGTCACTTTGACATAATTTTTATACCATTTTAAATTAGCCGTTACATGGAGTATTATATATGAAAATATGCGCATTTTTATGTAGAGTACAACAAAAAAATACTCATGATTGTAGCTTTTATCAGTTTTGAGATATTTTCATATAAATAACGATAAGTGCCAAAATTTCAACTTGTAAGCTAAAGCTCTTATATTTTAGTAATATTCAATCATTTACCTTAATTTTGCAACTAATTGGAAGTCTAGCACAATATTTCAATTTATGGTGAATTTATGGAAAAACTTTTTCCTTACATCCGCGCGGTAACTCTTCCCGAAAAAAATCATACATGCGATTGTGGTAATGTTTGCACCATTTTAAATTAGCCGTTACATAAAGTTTTATATATGAAAATGTGCGCAATTTCATGCGCAATACAACTAAAAATAACCCATGGTTGTAGCTTTTATCAATTTTGAAATATTTTCATATAAAAATGATGTGACAAATTTTCAACCTTCAGTCAACTTTGACTCTACCGAAATGGTCGAAAAACGCAATTGTAAGCTAAAACGCTTATATTCTAGTAATATTCAAGCATTTACCTTCATTATGCAATAAATTGGAAGTCTCTAGCACAATATTTCGATTTATGGTGAATTTATGAAGAAAAAAACATTTTCTTTACATCCGCGCGGTAACTTCCGCCAAAAAATCATATGTGCAATTGTGGTAATGTTTGCACCATTTTAAATTAGCCTTTACATAAAGTTTTATATATGAAAATGTGCGCAATTTCATGTAGAATACAACAAAAAATAATTAAAGGTTGTAGCTTTTCTCATTTTGAAATATTTGCATATAAATCACGATAAATAGAAAAAAACCACGTTCGGTCAACTTTGACTTTACCGAAATGGTCGAAAAACGCAGTTGTAAGCTAAAACTATTACAGTCTAGTAATATTCAGTCATTTATCTTCATCATGAAACAAATTCAAAGTTTCTAGCACAATATTTAGATTTATGGTGAATTTAAAAAAAAACTCCTTTCCTCCGCGCGCGGAATCTCCACCACAAATCTCCGAAATGCGTACGTCCCATTCTTGGAGTATTTGCACCTTTTCATATTAGGCATTTCATAGAGTTTTATATATGAAAATGTGCGCAATTTCATGTAGAATAAAACAAAAAATAATCGAAGGTTGTAGCTTTTCTTATTTCCGAAACAATTGCATATAAAAAATATATATAAAAAAATTCGACATTCGGTCAACTTTAACTCGTCAGATATGGTCGAAAACTGCATTTGTAAGCTAATACTCTTACAGTATAGTAATATTCAATCATTTTTCTTCATTTGAAAGAAATTGGAAGTCTCTAGGACAATATTTAGATTTATAGTGAATTTTTTAAAAAAATATTTGTTTACGTCCGCTCGTTACGAATTCATGCATTATTTTTTTATAATATTTTCTGTGTTGCTTTTATCGTTTTACAATGTGTTATATACCATAATGATTGCAATTTAGTGTACATTACAAAAAAAAAGTAACTTGTACCCTTTAACCGTTTTGCGCACAGCGCGATTTGAATACAATTATATATGAAATGTTGTTTTTGCGCTATCATATATCGCATTATTTATATATGATAATGATAATTTTTGTCATTTCTGATGGTTGCATACTAAACTTCAGACAATGACAAAAAAGGAGCCAAAAATGAACTCTTAATCTTGAAAACTAAGCGCGCTGTGATTTTTTGAAAAAAATATTTTTATACATTCAACTTACCTGTCAGATATATACATAGCTATTACTCCGTCGTCCGACAGAAATTCGAATTTCGCGGCACACGCGGCAGGTAGGTCAGGTGATCTACCCCCCCGCCGCTGGGTGGTGGGAATAGGAACCATACCCGTTTTCTAATTCATATTTTTTCTGTCGCTTGGAATGTAAACAACGTTTGCAGTTCCTCCTGATGGATTTTCGTGTTTCATCGCCATCGATCGTCTGGGCTAACTTTTACAGGGAAGTAATGGATCTTTGGTTTGGCATACGCTTTTGTTAACTTTTAGAATTTTTTTATAAAATTAACTTCGAAAATTTCGAAGATTAGTGACGTGTAACTACCGAAGTTTTCGGTAGACACTCATCCACTTTCACGAAAGTGAATTACTTATACTTTCATGAAAGGGAATTACTTATATTTATTCATTAATACAAATAAGTGTTAGAGTTTGATTCAGGAAATGTACATCTTGCTTCCTAGTTGGGGAAGTCAGAAAAGTAACTACCCTTTAGAAGCTTTATTAGCTCTTGTGTTAACGAGCAATTATAGTAGTAACAGTACTAGTAGTTGTTGCATCCTCATCACCTTCTTACTCCGCAGAATCTACAATATATTTGCAAATTGTAGACTTTGGATATAGTTCAAATGCGAACTCTTAGAACGTAAGAAGTGAATATAGTGTTCCCCCATTACAATGGAGGGTGCGTCTGATCGGCTCTGTCTCGCTCTCAGGTCTAGACCTCTTCCAAGCTCACAAGCCCAGAGGAGAAGGAATGTCGAAAACCGTAAGGAGGTTTCAGAGAATCCCCACCGGTCAGGCGTCCCCTCGGCAGGTTCTGTAGAGCGTCCCAGACTGCCAGGGATAGCCATTGGAAAGGCATCCTAAAACAGTGTTTCTCCCTTTTTATGCCTACTGTTCCTCGATGGATAGAAGAACTTCGAATGAATGAAATTGGCGAAGATCCTCGTATAATGCCTTCTGGTAGAATTATTCAAAATGAGAATGACATTAATCGATCCACCTTTCGGAATCAGGCGACGATTTAGCGCCTTCTAATATTAGAGATCATTCGATAACATTTGTGATAAAGTCATTGTTCGAACATTTTTTCGCAACTAGACGAGAGCGCTATCCCATGGGGGTATGAAATTGTTATTTCAACATAAAATTCCCCATTGGTGCATTTTTAGATATAAATCTATCATGATGAGAACGATTTAGATTGTTTGTCAATCGAATGAATTATATGGATCTCGTTGAGTGATAAAGCATATATGTATGACTTTTAAGCTTCTAGCTCCTACCATGCTTAGGACAAATCGCCTTAGGACTAAGGTATGGCAAGGCATATACACATACTGAAATTTATGCCTATAATGGTCAGGTAATTTCCTTAACTACGGTTTCCTACCTTAATGTAACAGTATTATAGAGGATTCTATTACGCTAGAGTATGAGTTATATGATGCTATCGTGTCTTCGAGAAGTGATCGGAGAAGCATTTCTTTATTGGTGGATTGAGAGTAGGATAGAACATTTTTCTTCGTGTTAGAAGAGGTTTCCATGAATTACCAGTACCCTTCTAGGACTTTCCTAGGAAGGAATATGTTTAAAAGAATTGTTTAGACGACACCTATTTAGTTTCTAGACTTGTCGAAGTCTCGTTCGCTTAATTATGCTCATATAAAAACTTCCTTAAGTTCGATAATAATTTTATAAGATTCCTTTATTTAATGGAGTAACTGGCAACTCTGGAAAGGGAAGGCCAGACGGCTTTCGAAGACTGCTTTCGCTTTGAGACCAACGGAACGCAGTACCATCTTGTTCTCAGTCGTGAGCGGTCGTTTACAGCTCTCTCTCCTGCGGAATGGGATAACTAACCGTATCTCTTCCCTACAATCGTGGTCTTAGCCTCGGATTGAGGGAATACTGAAGCTATCATAAATAAAATTGTCTGCCTTTTGTTAGGAAGCTTTCAATAAGAAGGATATTACAACCTTTCAATGCTGTTTACCGTAGGTAACATGATTAAAGGATTCTAATGCAGCAGAACATTATATTATTTAATGCACTCATACTTACGAAAGCATGGCTTATTAGAGTACATACTTAGTGAGAAGAGAGATGTAATAGAGATTCACTTCAAGACTACGGTATGGTTAAGTCTTTCGAGAAAGGACACAACCGTATTTAGAATCGGATATTGCGCAGAAGTTGTATGAGTCGGATGGGAAACATTCTTTTAGTGGGAAATGGTTTCCCTGAATGGATTATACTATGTATATAAAAGTTTTTCATAATAAGAACGGAATTAACATATGAAAGGATGTCGGGTACCATAAAGACACAGATGTTCTGGCACATAACATAAAGATAATTAGTAGGAGGCGCCAGCCTGGCGCAAGTTGCGCCAGAAGCGCCAGCTTGGTGCAATAAACCAAGAGCACCATCCAAAATATTTCTCGTTTGAGCGAGTTATTAAATAAAAGCAATGCAAGAATTTGCGAGTCCGTGAGAACCTCGATCGACGATAATAACTGTTAAAGTATGTCTAACATTTATTGCAAAGAGTTGTGAGAACCTGCGAGAAGTCTTCTTCATAGATCTCTTAGTAAGAAGAAGACGAACAGTCTTCCTGTAGACTGCTTCCTTTTCCTCAAACCATGCCATAAGGAATCATAAGCGCCAGCCAGACGCCTGGCTCTAACTAGAAAATAATTAGTTAATAGATATACCTTAGAGCAAATTATGCTTTCCTACATAGAGCTGGGAAGTTACTCAGTCCCTCGCACTGGAGTGGTCCTTCTCGTTCAGGAAAAAAAAGGGGGGGGGATACGGAAGAATTAACCGAGGAAAGAATAATTCCCCTTCCGATATACTCGAATTAGAGGAAAATTGAGAAGAAACATCCAACTATGGAAGTACTGTAGAATTATAGGATTCTTACAGCACCTCTTCTTATTTTGATATCGAGATTTCCTGACCACGGTTGCAAGTAATGGGCCATAAAGGCTCCAGCCAGGCTTTAACCAGGCGATAGGCGCCAGCCAGGCGCGAAGCGCCAGCCAGGCGCGAGGCGCCAGCCAGGCGCGAGGCGCCAGCCAGGCGCGAGGCGCCAGCCAGGCGCGAGGCGCCAGCCAGGCGCGAGGCGCCAGACAGGCGCGAGGCGCCAATCAGGATCTCCAATTTCTCAGTATTTGGAGATAGACTTTCCAAGAGTTTCCTCTTTGAGAACTGACACAAGATCAGTTTTTTCCTGACAGGGACACAAGTTGTCGCACAGGCGGCCGTGGCCCTTGTCAGGATTAACTGAAATTGCTGAAGTCTCTAACAAGAACAGACTTCTCATGTCAGGTAATATAGTGGTCGCGTGAGCGACTTCTTTCCTGGCAAGAGGAGTTGTTTTGGGAGAAACTTTCTTTGCCAGATCAACCCTCTACTGACAATTATTCTAGATATCGCACAGGCGAACGTAGTACGTGTCAGGATAAGTGGGTTCTTCTGCTTTATAGACCTTTACATGGTGAAGAGAACCGATATCTTTAGAGGTCTCTCGCTTTCCTCAACATTATGAGACAAGTGATAGAAAATATATCGGACTCATAAGTTAATCTGGGTGCAGGTTTTAGAAAGACCTTGGCAACCCCTTTTTTTTTATTGCACGTTTCGGCTAGTCCCTTGAACCATGCAGCTCCTCTTTCTCCTCTTTCATTGTTATTAACAGGATGTTATATTATCCTACTCCTATGTAAACATATAACAAGGGAGACCTTGTAATGTTTTGGTACTGGAAAAGACTCGTAGGAGCTCTCAGTATTGGGTGAGAGGCTCTTTCAAGTATCTGAACCGTACATTACGGCCTGATGTCCTAGGATAGGAATCTTGAATGATTCTCCTCGATCCTGGATCAATTATTAGGAGAATAGGATAATAATAATTTGTTGTTTTGCAGAATAACGATGATAGAATTTTCCATTCTCTTGTTGCCCAGGCACGAGGTCAGGAAGAAAGAATATGAGAGAGGTAGCAATATACGCCATCTTTATGTTATAGAAAGGGGAATAAAATAGTCTTTTTCCCCTAAAATATAAACTCTTTACAGAATGTAAGACAAGGGGCATCAAAGAAAGAGAGGATAATACGTTATGCCTCATTTTAGACTTAGAGAGGTTGGATTCTCAGAGGTCACGTTCTTCTCACAGCAGGTTTTGGAAGTCTTTTTCCAAGACAGTCTGAATATTCTTTCAGCATCTATTTTAAATGGACCTTAACAACCTCTCCACTCTGAGTCTGTCTGCGTGCAGACTGACCAGAAGTGGACATGAATGAGAGGATGTTTCAAGGTAAATGACAGTAGTCATGGATAAGATATATAATTACTGCAGATCGTGCTAGAGGGAATGAGGAAACTGTCCTCTTCCGATACCTCTGTGAACCACATAGCGGTTTTTTCTTCCCTTTCAGAGGGAAGAATTACCTTTGTATATATCAGCCATCAAAGAATGCAGTAAAAGGCTATACCCTGTCTCTATAAAGGGAATTGGAGATAGCAGAGCATTAAGATCTTCGGATCTTATACAATACCTCTATACGACAAGACTAGGAGATCTTATAGTTACAATGGGATCCTATTTGGGCCTCAGATTCCGTGTTCTGACAAGATGGAACTGCTCCTCATCAATGTTTCTCTTGGTACTAATCGACCAAAAGGACGAGTGAGATTTTGGCTTGGAATCTGGAATCAAATTCTAGAAAGACTCGGCAATGGGTTCCTTCCAGCATGGTATGTTTGGCAAAAGAACTAAAACCTTTTTTCCTGGATCAACGCTTTCAGATAAAGGATTCATTGTCCAGGCAATGTATTTACATTGTCATCTACAATAGAAGATAAGGTTTAAACGTTTGATGACAGTGTCTTTGGAATACGATGAGGGCTCAAAACTACTTCCCAGAAGGTTTGAAGAGATATATTTAAAGAGCTAGAAATAGGGAGAGATATATTTAAAGAGCTAGAAATTGGGAATCCTCCCAATTTCAGCTCAGTCTCTCCTTAGACTTCCAGGCTCTTTCCCTGCCTTCGTGCAAGGATAGGGAAGATTTTGCAACGAGAGAACTCATCAACATGTAGGAAGAGTGCTCGTTAGCAACGGAAGTATCAAGTATGATCCTCCTCAGAGGAAGACTGGTCTCTCGGACTATTAGATTTCCTATGTCTACTGGATGTAGCTGACTAAAATTACCTCCCCTTGTTGCAGAGGCCATAAGCTCAAAGTGAAAGAATTTCTTCCACCCTTTTTCCATTCTCCTGATAAGCGATTGTGGATGTTCAGACTTTCGGACAATGTAGCGCCAATCAGGCGCCAAATGCCAAACAGGCGTAAAGACGCCAGAGCAAGACAGTCCAAATAAACTGTCATTGTCTGATGAGGAGGAGTAGGCCTCCAATCTGGCGCAGATGCGCTAGAGGTGAATAAATCAGGCAAATAAAGTGTCCGAGGTGGACATCGCCAGTTTTCATCGAGACTCTTAACAAGCTCGAATCTCCAGCAAGTGGGGAGAAGTCAGCCAGGCGTGAGGCGCCAGGCAAGCGAAGCACCAGCCAGGCGCGAGACGACGCCAGGCAGGCGCGAGACGCAGCCAGGCGCGAGACGCCAGCAGGCGCGGAACGGCGCCAGGCCAGGCGCAGGCGACAGCCAGGCGACAGACGGCGCCAGCAGGCGCGATGCGCCAGGCAGGCGCCGAGCGGCCAGGCCAGGCGCCGGAGGCGCAGGCAGCGCCGAGGGCGCCAGGGCAGGCGCCGAGACGCCCAGCAGGCGCGAGACGCCAGCAGGCGCGAGGAAGGCCAGAAGGGGCGAAGCGCCAGGCGGGGCGCGAAGGCCAAAGGCCAAAGGCCGCGAGTGAGGCGCCACCAGGCCAGGCGCGAGACGGCCACATCCAAGGCGCGAGGACGCCAGCCAGGCGCCGAGGACCCGCCAGGCCAGGGGCGAGGCGCCAGGCCATCGTGAAGCCAGCAAGGCGCGAATGAAGGCGCCAAGCAGGCGCGAGACGCCAGGGCAGTGCCGCGAGGCGCCAGACAGGCGCGAGGCGCCAGCAGGCCGAGGTGCCCGGCCAGGCTCGAGGTGCCAAGGCTGGAGGGCGAGGCCGCCAGCCCAGGCTCAAGCCAGGCTGTGGGCTTCATCCAGAAGAGATCTGTTTCAAAGAAAGCCCTGGTCTTCTTTGGAACAGTGGAATCTCTAAAGCACTTCTTGAGCAACTTGATGATTCCTTCAAACAGCTAAGAATTAAAAGCACTTGAAGTGCGAGCTTTTAACAATTCTTGTTCTTTCCATAACAATGTCGTGAGAGTCATATTAGCTGTAATAACGGGAGATGCAACTCTGTGTTGACTTCTCTTTGCACGAAGGAGATCAAGTGGGCCTATGAGAGATCCTTCTCTCTTTGTTATACGTGTCCACGGATGCGTTGCTGGGATAGGGAGCCGACACTGATCCGTAACTAGTGAATTAAAATTTTTATTTATTTATTTTTTTTTATTTTAACATAAGTGTATTATTTTCTGGGGTTATTTGAAATGAGTTTGGGGATAGCTCTTTTCAAATTAAGCACAAACCCTTGTGTTAGGATCAGGTGATCGGGATCGGTGTTGTGCTCCTTAAATTATGCCAATAGGCATTGGTGTATTGTCATGTAAGTGGATAAGACCCCATTGACAAATGACCACTAGATTCTGTCAAGTAAGTGGATAAAGACCCCATTGACAGATCTACAAGAACTCTTAGCCATAGGTCACATCCTCGCTGAGGCTCTTGAGACGAAGCAGACTACTAGCAATAGCTAGGAAGTCGACCCTTCGTCTAAACACACAGGAACCTTTTAAGGTTTTATTTATTTATTACCTACAATGTACAGGCGGCCCGCGGTTAACGGCGCAATCACTCAACGGCGAATCGGTTTTACGGCGTTCGTCAAAAATAATCATTAAAAAAATAAGGCATTTTAAAGGTATCTTTACGGCACAAATTTCAGTTAACAGCGCCGCTAGCGCCGTTGTCTAACGAGTTCATACATATGTAGAAATGCCGTTCAGACTATAAAGGTTATGCAAATTATATTAACAAATTTTATGGAGAGTTATGATGTAGGTATTAGGGTAAAATATATGCCTCTGACGCTGTTCTATGCCGAAAATATCGAGTTACATTAGTGCAAATTTAGCTATGGATGTGTTGATTCATAAATGTTCATGCTTTTGTTGAAAATGTGTATGAAAATGTATTACGTGAAAGGCATTTTTATTTCTGTACAAAAATATGATAAAAAGGCAGCTTTTGAAACTGCCCTTCACGCTATCAAATACGATGTTTTTTCATGTTCTTTCTTGTAAGCCGCCGCCTGCCGATCTTCCGAAAATATTGTTTGTTCATGAAACTTACCTGTCAGATATATATATAGCTGTATTCTCTGAAGTCCGACAGAATTTCTAAAAACTTACGACACACGTAGTGGGAGTAGGGTGGTTAGTACCCATTCCCGCCGCTGGGAGGCGGGTATCAGGAACCACTCCCATTTTCTATCAGATTTCTTCTGTCGCCGGTGTTGTAAACATCTGTTTACAGCACCTCCGCCTCAGGATTTTGGAAAACTTTCTTTGCTTGAGTATCCTCTTGACTTTTTGGTTATTTGTTATTGGATCGATAGCTTGGCATACGTGACTTTGGATTGTTTTTTATTTTGGCTTGGTTTTTTCCTTAAATATGTCAGGTTCTAGTTCGGCTAGTGCCAGAGTGTGTATGAAAGACGAATGCAAGGTGAGGTTACCAAAAGCTTTGGTTGATCCTCACACAGTGTGTAAAGGTTGTAGGGGGCAAGTGTGTAGGTATGATTTTCGCTGCACGGAGTGTGAAAGTTTGAATGATGCTCAATGGAAGACTTATGAATCCTATGTAAATAAATTAGAGCGTGATAGGATCAGGAGGTCTTCCTCCAGGAGTAAATCGGGTAGTAGACAGGGTAATAATGTAACCCCTTCTAACCCTTCTTTAGATTTTGTGACTCCTAACCCCGTAGTGTTGCCTTCGGGCCCTCAAGTGGTGTCTGCGGAGGGTAATGCCCTTTCGCTTATTTTAGATTCTTTGAAAACTCTGGAATATAAGGTTCTAGCCCTTGAAAACAGGGAAAGTGCTAAGTGTAGTGATAGTGCCCCCAGTGAAGTGGAGGGGGCGTCAGATCGGCCCTATAGCGCCTCTAGGCTGGGACCTCTAGGCCGGACTCCCAGGACTCAGGGAGAGGGCATGTCGAAGGCCGAAGGAGGGTTACGGGGATCCCCCACCGATCTGACGTCCCTTCAGCAGTACCTGTTGACGCTTCCCAGGCTGCTAAGGAGCGTGCTCGAGCACGTGTCCTAAAGGATTGTTTCTCGTCTTCCGACGCGTCCTCCCCGCGCAAGGGGTGGGAATCTCGTTCGGATTCGCGACCGTTGAAGAGGACGTTTCAAGATCAGGACGCTTCACGTCATGCTTTGTCGGATTGGCATTCTTCTCCGGAAAGCGTGTCCTTTCCGCCCCAGAAGAAGGCTAGGTCGTCTTCCGATGATGACATCTTTGAGCGCCCCAGTCGCTCTATAGAGCTAAGGCTGTTCCTGGGAGAAGGAAGAAGGCAGTCCCCTCGCCCCTCACCTTCTCGCAGGCATGGCTCTTCTCCTCGTATAGATCCTTCGCAGACGGAGGTAATCCTTGCTATGCAGCGACAACTGGATGCTTTACTTAAGCAGAAGGAAACGGTTTCTGGCCGTAAGAAGGACGATAGACTTCCGATCAAGAGATCAAGACAGTCTTCTCCGCCTGCTCGTCTTTCGTCCCCGTTTCATGGTATTTCGTCGTCTAGACTTCGTTCTCCCCAGCGTTTGTCTAGAGGTGGAAGTAAACGTCAGGAGAGAGAGAGAGGTTTCTTCATTCTGCCCTCTCTTCTCGACGTGAGGACGCTCGGCGTTCCGACATCGACGTTTCTGATGAAGATGCTTTAGTTTCTGACGGACGGAATTTGGAACGCACCGCTCCGCTTCGTCATGCTTGTGTTGACGTTCATCGGGACGCTCGTCAAGTGTCAATTCCTGTCTCTTCGCGGGACGATCGTAGAGACGCTTCGTTGGACGCTCACTTGGACGCTGATTTGGACGCTTCGTTGGACGCTCGGAGGGACGCTAGGTTTGACGCTCCGATGGACGCTAATAGACATCGTCGTAAGAGCGTCTTGGACGCGAGTACGGAAGTTCGCTCTCGATCGGACGTTATTCCCGAGTCTTTAGATGACGCTACACGTCTTCCTTCTACTTCGCGTTCTACTCAAGTTGTGATTGCTGTTCCTGTTTCGGCTAACGATTCTGTTAAGGATACGTTACCCGCTTCTTCTCGTCATCGGTCTGATAGGAGACTTGGAGTGAAAGGTCTTCTACCTCTTTCTTCGGAGTTTAACTCGGGTAAGGAAGAAGGGGAATTGAGCTGTTCTTCGGAGGAGGTTGATGAAGAACAACCCTCGACGTCGTCTTCTTCAGACTATCAAGTTTTGGCTCGGCTGCTCCGTGATTCTTTTGGAGATACCTTCCTTCCTGCTGCTCCTCCTTCTCCTCCATCGCAGTTTTCGTCGTCGAAAGCTAAGAAGACACCAGGGTTTGTTAAGATGAAAACGTCTTTGTCTACCAAGAGGGCTTTCCAGAAAGTTAACACTTGGATGGAGACTAGGAAAGCTAAAGGAAGCACCACTTTCGCCCTGCCTCCGTCTAGGCTTAGCGGTAAGGCAGGGATGTGGTATGAAACCGGTGAGGAGTTAGGTTTGAAGGTTCCAACGTCAGCACAGGGAGATTTCGCAAGTGTTGTAGATGCTTCAAGAAGAGCTCTGTTAGCCTCAGCGAAGGTGTCGTGGACTACGTCAGAGATGGATCATCTGTTGAAGGGTCTGTTTAGATCCTTAGAAGTATTTAACTTCTTAGACTGGTGTCTCGGAGTACTAGACAACCAGTCGCGTAAGCCAGATTCGATCAGCTTGGGGGAGCTGTCCAGTGTTTTGTCATGCATGGACAAGGCCGTCAGGGATGGCTCAGAGGAATTAGTATCTCATTTTTCAGCAGGAGTGTTGAAGAAGAGATCGCTGTATTGTAATTTTGCGGCTAAGTCTGTCTCTCCCGCACAGAAGACAGAACTTTTGTATGCGCCGTTCTCGAGTCATCTCTTCCCCCAGGCTTTGGTGAAGGATCTGGCAGTAAGTCTGCAGGAGAAAGCTACTCAAGACCTTTTGACGCAGTCGTCGAGACGTCCTGCTGTCCCTTCCACGTCTTCAGGAGTTCAGTCTTTTAAGAAGCAGAAGCCCTTTCGTGGAGGATCTTCAGCTAGATCTGTATCCCGAGGAAGAGGTCTTCCTAGAGGTAGAGCCCCGGCTAAGTCCAGGGGCAAGAAGTGAGAATGCGTGCCTTCAGTCACCGGTAGGAGCCAGGCTTCAGTTGTTTGGAGGAGCCTGGAGAGAAAGAGAGGCAGACACCTGGTCTCTCAACATCATAGAGAAGGGGTACAAGATTCCGTTCGTAAAGCCTCCCCCTCTGACTTCCACTCCCAGGGACTTGTCCCCGTCGTATCCTCAAGAAAAGCAAAGGATTCTTTTCGATCTGCTCGAGCAGATGCTCGAGAAACGAGCAGTGGAACAGGTCTTAGACCTGGCTACGCCAGGATTTTACAACAGATTGTTTCTTGTTCCGAAACACTCGGGAGGGTGGCGGCCAGTCTTGGACGTAAGTCGTCTGAACCTCTATATAGAAAAGCAAAAGTTCAAGATGGAGACACCTCAGTCAGTTCTGGGGGCCTTAAGACCGGGGGATTGGATGGTATCACTCGATCTTCAGGACGCATACTTTCACGTCCCGATACACCCCCAGTCTATGAAGTACCTTCGGTTCGTCCTGAAAGGAAAGGTGTTTCAGTTCAGGGCTCTTTGTTTCGGTCTGAGTACGGCCCCATTCGTGTTCACCATCTTAATGAAGAATGTGGCGAGGTGGCTCCATCTTTCCAACATCAGGATCTCGCTCTACCTGGACGACTGGCTCATACGAGCTTCTTCGCAGACCCGGGGTGCCTGAAGGACCTGAAAACGACTGTCTTTAGCTGCGTCCCTGGGACTTCTGGTGAACTTCGTAAAGTCACATCTGACCCCAACCAGTCCATCGTGTATCTGGGGATTCAGATGGATTCAGTGGCTTTTCGGGCTTTTCCGTCCCAGGAATGTCAGCAACAAGGCATAGAGAAAGTGTCAGCCTTTCTAGGGAAAGATTCATGCTCGGTGAGGGAATGGATGAGTCTGCTGGGGACCATTTCCTCGCTGGAGAAGTTTGTTTCCCTGGGGAGGCTACATCTCCGACCTCTTCAGTTCTTCCTGTCGGACAATTGGACAGAGAAGGACAACTTCGATATGATCCTAACCATCTCAGAAGAGGTGAAGAGCCATCTAAGATGGTGGCTCGATCCGTTAAAGCTCTCAGAGGGCATATCCCTCAAGCTTCGGAACCCCGACCTAGTGTTGTTCTCCGACGCGTCATTCACGGGGTGGGGAGCAACACTAGGGGGGGAGGAAGTGTCAGGCACCTGGAGAGGGGAACAGGTAGCCTGGCACATCAACTTCAAGGAGCTGGCAGCGGTTCAATTAGCGCTCCAGTTCTTTCAGGACAAAGTCTCCCGTCGAGTGGTTCAAGTCAACTCGGACAATACCACAGCCCTGGCATACTTGAAGAAACAAGGAGGAAGGAACTCTCGCTCCCTGTTCGCTCTAGCGAAGGAAATTCTGATTTGGGCGAAGGCAAGAGAGATCACGATCTTGACAAGGTTCATTGCCGGAGTCGAGAACGTCCGGGCGGATCTCCTCAGTCGACAAGGTCAGTTGCTGCCGACAGAGTGGACCCTCAATCAGGACGTATGCCAGGAGCTGTGGAGTCTTTGGGGACGCCCCTTGGTGGAGGAGTTTTTGCAACCGCAAGGACGACGAGACTTCCTCTTTACTGCTCCCCAGTTCTCGATCCGGGGGCAGTAGCACAGTAGACGCCCTGTTATGGGATTGGACGGGCTAGACCTCTACGCATTTCCCCCCTTCAAGATTCTGGGGGAAGTGATGAGAAAGTTCACAGCTTCGGAGGGGACGAGGTTGACGTTAATCGCCCCCTTTTGGCCTGCAGCGATCTGGTTCACAGAGGTGATGTCCTACCTGGTGGATTTTCCGAGATCTCTTCCGTTAAGGAGAGATCTACTCAAACAGCCCCACTTCGAGAGGTACCACAAAAACCTCTCCGCTCTGAGTCTGACTGCGTTCAGACTATCCAGAAGTTGGCCAGAGCGAGAGGTTTTTCGAAACCTGTGGCTAAAGCTATCGCCACCGCGAGAAGACCTTCGTCAATCGCGGTTTACCAGTCGAAGTGGGCAGCTTTTAGGAGCTGGTGTAGGAAGAAAGGAGTTTCCTCTACCACGACCTCTGTGAGCCAGATCGCCGACTTCCTTCTTTATCTCAGACGAGATTTAAAGCTCGCAGTGTCAACCATTAAAGGCTACAGAAGTGTCTTGTCTGTAGTTTTTCGACATAGAGGTCTTGACCTTGCTAATAATAAAGACCTTCATGATCTACTGAAATCTTTTGAGACCACCAAGGTACCGATGGCTAAGTTGCCTTCGTGGAATCTGGACGTGGTTCTCAAGTTTTTAACGTCAAGCCGCTTCGAACCTAAATTTACTCTGCCTCTTTGCAAGATTTGACGAAGAAGACTGTATTCCTAACTGCTCTGGCGACGGCGAAGAGGGTTAGCGAGATACAGGCGATTAGTAAACACGTCGGCTTCAAAGGGCATAATGCAATCTGCTCTTTGAGTATGTCATTCCTGGCTAAGAATGAGAACCCTTCCAACCCTTGCCTAGGACGTTCGAAATAAAAGGTATGGCAGAAATCATTGGTCAAGAGCCAGAAAGAGTCCTGTGTCCTGTTAGGGCTCTTAAAGAATATCTTCGTAGGACAAAGGAGTGTAGAGGTTCTGCGGAGAACTTATGGTGTTCGGTTAAGAGGCCTAATATGCCCATGTCTAAGAATGCACTGGCATTCTTTTTGAGGAACACCATTAAGGAGGCGCACGCTTATTGTCAAGATAGTGACTTTAAGCTTTTGAAAGTTAACGCTCATGAAGTAAGGGCTATTTCGACTTCTATAGCCTTTCAGAAAAATATGGCTCTCAAAGATATTTTAAGTGCCACTTTTTGGAGAAGTAACTCAGTGTTCGCCTCGCACTATTTACGGGAGGTCAGAACGACATATGAGAACTGTTACTCTCTTGGACCATACGTCGCCGCAGACACTATCTTGGGGCAGGAGGTAGCACTCATCCTTTCCCATAGAAAAGGGTAGGGGAGTTTTTAATGTTCGTAATGTTTATGGTTGTAGGGTCGGCCGCCGATGCGGTCTTCCCTTCTTTTAGCCTTTGGTATATGGGAGTATTTGATTAGGCTAACTTAGGTGGTGGTTTTGCCTCGTTGTCCCCTTGAGTATGGTCATGGTCTAGTCACATTGTGGTCTCGTCCCCGTTGGCAGATCATCTAGAGCGCACCAACTAAACAGGTCTCTACCTTGTTGGTAACTCTAGTGAAGCAGATGCAGGCTTGGGTGACAGTAATCACGAAGTCAGCTATGCTAACAGGTAAGGAACCAAGATGTCAATCATCTACATATATATGTTTCCTAAATCCTTTTCTGTCTCTCCCACCGCCAAAGGTGGGATTCAGCTATATATATATCTGACAGGTAAGTTTCATGAACAAAATGATATTGTTAAGATACAATAAAGTTTGTTCATACTTACCTGGCAGATATATATATTTTAAGTACCCACCCACCTCCCCTCAGGAGACAGTGGAGATAGAAATCTGATAGAAAATGGGAATGGTTCCTGATACCCGCCTCCCAGCGGCGGGAATGGGTACTAACCACCCTACTCCCACTACGTGTGTCGTAAGTTTTTAGAAATTCTGTCGGACTTCAGAGAATACAGCTATATATATATCTGCCAGGTAAGTATGAACAAACTTTATTGTATCATAACAATATCATATTTAAAAAAAGTGCAAATTAGCGATCGATGTGTCGTCGATTTTATAAATGTTTATGCTTTTTATATTTAAAATGTGTATGAAAATGTATTACGAATAGGGTATTTTTATTTCTGTGCAGAAATATGATAAAAAGGCAGCTTTTGAAACTCCCCTTCAAGTTATCGACTACGATGTTTTTTTCAAGTTCGTTCTTGTATGCCGCCGTCTGCCGCTCTTCCGAAAATATCGATTTAAAAAAAGTGCAAATTAGCGATCGATGTGTCAATTTTATAAATGTTTATGCTTTTGTTTAAAATGTGTATGAAAATGTATTACGAATAGGGTATTTTTATTTCTGTGCAGAAATATGATAAAAAGGCAGCTTTTGAAACTCCCCTTCAAGTTATCGACTACGATGTTTTTTTCAAGTTCGTTCATGTATGCCGCCGTCTGCCGCTCTTCCGAAAATATCGAGTTAAAAAAAAAAAAAAAAAAAGTGCAAATTTAGCGATTCGATGTGTCGATTTTTCAAATGTTTATGCTTTTATGTTTAAAATGTGTATGGAAATATATTGCGTAAAGGTATTTTCATTTTTGTACAGAAATAAGATACAAATTAAGGCAGCCTTTGTAACTACGCTCCACGTTGTCAGGGGATGGTTTTTCATGTTCGTTCTTGTCCGCCAGTTCCGAAAAATGCATTGTTATTTTATTAATTATGCATCTTTTCCATAAATCCTTTAAAAAGTTATACATTATTTCACTGTATCCAAGAATATTGTATGTATTCTCATATTGTATTTTAAAATACTACGGCAAACTTAAGCCCGTATTCCGCGGAGCGGCCAATGTTGTGGTTTGAAATCAGCTGATGAATAAGAGTCTGTTTCACCATAACGCAATTCTGAGCGAATGCTCTTGCTTCTAGTTAGCATAAACGAATATCTATATACTTGACTTATATGAGACAAAGTTATTTTTCCATATACAGCGTGTTTTTAGGCGGAAATATTTATTGAATATGTCTCGTTGTGAATGTGAACTACTATTTTTTTCGTTAACAGATTACGTTGGCGGCATGTTTATTGCGTAAAAAATTACGTGATTCCGTTCGCAATACGTAATCCTTTATATCATTGTAATACGAACTTTACGTTATTTATTTATCTTATATCGGCGTGAAACCAACAGTAAAATAGTGTTTTTTCAAGCACAGTAGTTTTGATTAAAATGATTTTATCCCAATTTTATCTACAGTTGTGTGTGATGGCAGACGTTTACTGCAGTTTTATCCTTGTTGCCGATGTACGATAATAGTCATTAGCAGCTTGAACAGTTTTCTCAGCTTCAGTTATAACTAGGTTTAAATTTAACGGTATATTTCCCGATTGATCTTTAATCTATATTGATCTCTGATCTATAGTGAATAAAGTTATTACATTAAGATATCTCAGTTCTATTCTATACATAACGCCATTTATAACAAATTCGGTAATGTTGCACTGTAGTACGATGATCGAAATACAAGCCAAACAGATGTTATCCAGTTCGGTTGTACTTAGAAAAAAAAAAAAGTTTCTCGTTCGGTTGTTCATGGCTGTACACGTTCACGCAACGAGTATAACGTTAAAACCATACTTTCATCATTCTTTTTTGCTGTTATTGAACTTATGTAACTAGAAGATGGATAAAGTTAGGCCATTGTAATTTTCTCTCATAAAATTGAACTATCGTAAGACTAATGATCGTACCTGAACACTACAGCTACCTGTACACTGTATAAATTTTATTATATCTTAACATACTCTAGACACCCACATGTACTGTTCAGTAAATTCTATAGTACTATACTGCATAAATATAATTTTACTTATTGCGCATTTGTGGGATACGGCGCCTTTGACTTGTCTAGAGTTTCGAAAGAAGGTGTGCGGCGGCCATAGGCTTTAAAATCGCTCAGCGTCGAAAATCGCTAGGCGTCGGTGGCCTGGAACGGAACCCCTGCCGCTAACCGAGGGCCGCCTGTATTGTTTACCTGTCTATTCAGTAATAGCTGTCTTTTACCCTCCACCAATGGTGTGAATCAGCTATGTATATATCTGACAGGTAAGTTGAATGTATAAAAATGATAGTTATTATACAATAAAGTTTTATACATACTTACCTGGCCGATATATACAATTAAATGGCCCACCCAGCCTCCCCTCAGGAGACAGCTGGAAGAAAAAATATGAACTAGAAAACGGGTATGGTTCCTATTCCCGCCACCCAAGCGGCGGGGCGGTAGATCACCTGACCTACCTGCCGCGTTTGCCGCGAAATTAGTTTCAGAACTTCTTCCGTGGCACTGGACGGTAAGGCCGAGATGCCCCCACAAGTTGCGAATCTGTGGAGTCACCAAGGCTGGCAGTGGGCTCTGGCACAGGTGAAGAGTCCTCTGTTGAATCACCCTCGGAAACAAGTCCGGGGTTAACTTGTGGGCTTACTTCTTCCAAAGTGGAGGAGGTAGGCGGTTAAATGGTAAGAGGCTGAGATGGTGCGGAAGAAACTTCGGGCTCTGACACTAGGTCAGGGCCAGGTTCGCAAATAGAAAGGATGTCGGGGACATCGGAGGCACTAGCCTCTGAACCTAAAATTGAGGTTTGATTATGAGGCATGCTGAAGGGATCCAGTGCATCTGGTAGTGGGAGCTGCGTCCAGGGGAGATACGGCTTAGGTAGATCTCGGCCCAATATTACATGATAAACACCATGAAATTGGTCAACTATGCCCAGGCGGCACAATGTGGTTTCCCTGGTCTCCTGGTCCAATAAGGGCATTTCCACCTTCAGAAGGACCGAAGGAACAGAATAGAGGTGACCGTCAATCCATTCAAACTGAATTTCTTCGTCCGTCTGGATTTTGGCACCCCTAGGCAATGCCTTTCTTGCAATGAGGGAGACCTGGGCTTCGGCATCGGCCATGACTTGTACCCACTGATAGGCCGTAGGAGACTGTTCAGGCAGGGCTACATGGTAGCTTTGGAGAAGTTCACCCTGGAAGCTCTCATCCCAAGGTAGAGATCGACTTGGGCACTGTTCGGAATCCACAGCATGCCCACGCATACAAGAAGTGGTGCAGAACCTCCGCAACCACCTCTTACCGGGAGTCCAGCTCATGGTCTGGGGCTTGGAAGCTTGCCGCGTGATTTCTTCACCTCTGAGAGCTAGCTCATGCTTTCTCTCTTCTTCTCTTTGCTTCTCTGCTTCTCTTTCCTTTCTCTCTGCTTCTCTGGCTTTTCTCTGGTTTTCTTTTTCTTCCTTTTCTTGCAGGCGCGTGGCATCCTGCTGCTCCTTCATCCACTGGTCAAGTGCTGGTCCAGTGTAACCGGCCTCCTTGCCCAGAGTTATAAGGGTTCGGAGCTTCTCTAGCTCTATGGCAAAGAAGTCGCGGGAAGCAGGGGAAGACATTTCCCTTAGGCTGCAGTAGAGGCTCTGACAAAGTTGAAAATAATGGCCAGGAAGGGTACTGAATGGAATGGGAGTGCCTACTGTGTAATGTGGCACTCACTTGGAAATGTGTTCTGCAAGGCGGTAATGACAGTCTTAAAAGACTGGGTGCTCTGTGGCACTTGGTTAGTGTCCTGTGATTGGTGGCACTTTGGGAATGGCACCTTCTGATGAGGCGGAAAATCAAAAGGAGTGTGCGGTGTACATCACACATAAGGGCGTTCCTAAGTTGGGAGACGCTGGAATGGGTCAACCTGTAGGTCCAATACAGGTGCACGGCACTTATGGAGGCGTTCCTTGGTTGTGTGATCCGGGATAGCGGATACGCTAATGGAATGGGCGTTCCGTAGGACGGACACGCAGGTATAGGGCTACCTGTACGTCTGTACAGGTGCACGGCACTTCAGGAGGCGTTCCTTTTGGACAGCACTAGTAGTGCTGGTATTGCGGAATTTTGGGAGGCGTTCCCTTGAGTGTTCCCTCTTGATTTGAGACTGCCTTGACGAAGTTATGCATTTTCAGCCGACTGCTGAAAATGCATAGCGGGCAAGAGGGCTTTCGAACTGGGAGAAATATCTCCCAGTTCGAATCCAAAAGTCTCAATTTTCCTCTTACTTAAATTTGTTTCCTCCTCTTCTTCTACTATCTTTAACTCAGTTGCTCAACCTAGCTGTCCCCCCCATTCTTCACTAAAACCTTCTTACGGGTTGGCAGGGGCTGGGCTCTTGCGCATTGGCTCTTTCTTGATCCAAATGGCAGAGACTGTAGAGGTTTGGTCCGCCTCTCGAGTATGTTTGGACCCTGAGGATGTTGATATGATTTCATAGCAATATCCATCGGGGCGGAACTACCTATGGGGGACTTGCCTGCGGAATCCGGGGAGGTATAGTCTCTACGGTAGGACTCTCGGCATTCTTTCCGGTGTGCCCTCTATTGTAACATGAATGGGGATGATTGCATACTAGTTATGCCCTCAGTCCTATCAAGCGGGTTTTGCTTACACTTGAGCCACTCATGTTATGGTAGAGCTATCCCTTCGGGGTAGGGTAGGGAGTGGACATATGGGAGTCAGTCTCTGCTGAGTGTCTTTGGTGAGAGAGGGTTTGTGCGGGGGGCCTGGATTTCTGCCTGATTTGCAGTAGGTTTTTTTTTTCAAATTTCTGCTGATGGATTAATGAATAACAACCCTATGATAAACTCCCCCGGACAATGCGACCTCTTGACACTACCCTCCTCTTCGACCTCTGGCACGGACAGGACAATCCTATAGAAATTCAATTGTACAGAAGACGACCCATGGCAAGACCTTGAATGTGGCTATGGAAAGTTCTAGTAGTGGTGAGAGAATCCTTTATGTTGATTCTCTCTCCTCAGATTTAAATTGTGTTGCATTTATGGAAATGTTTGGAAGATATGGTGAAATTAAAGTTAAGTATTGTGAAACTGAAGATTTTGCATATTGGAGGGTTTGGATTGAGTTTACTACTCATAAGAATGCCGTGAATGCTTTCAAGTGTTCACATAAGGAAAAATTAAAGTGTGTATTAATTCATAAAATGCCCCTGAATATTGAAGTAGATTCCTTTTATCCAGCTAGAGTCAGTCAGGAAACTTCAGATGGGAAATGTAAGGTGAGGACCTCTACTGCCAGGTGGCTGATTGTTTCAACAAAATCAGACTTTTGTAATCTTTTTCACTTCAGGAAACATTTAAGAACATTGGTAGGAACAATGACCAACTCAGATATTACTAGATTTGGAAAGAACAGCTTTTTGGTTCATGCAAAGTCTTATAGACAAGGCCACATGATCTCTAAACTGAAAAAATACTATGATAAAAGAAGTCAAACCACACTATAGTTTTAGTTATGCTAAGGGAGTGGTTTTCAGTCAAGACCTATATGAACTGTCTGACGAGGAATTGCTGGAAATGTGTGATGATAAAGTGTGGAAGATTTTCAAGGTTCCAAGGTCAAGAATGATTATTTTCACTTTCACTAATGATGAAGTTCCTGATTATGTATATGTTGACAAGGAGAGATTTCATGTTAGACCTTTTAAGCATAGACCACTCCAATGCTTCACATGTTTTGGATATGGCCACTCGTCAAAGGTGTGTACTCGAAACCAGTTATGTGCTGCCTGCTCTTTACAAAAGCATGAAGGCGAATGTTCAAGTCCAATATTATGTATAAATTGTAAAGGAAATCATAATGCAAGGCATAAGGAATGTGAGTCATTTAAAAAAGAAGTGGCAGCCATAGAGAAAGCTCATGCTGAACATCTAAGTATTGGCCTGGCAAAAAGACTTTTGTTCCCAAGACCTCAATATAGTGATGTAGTGAAAATTGGAAAATCGAATAAAAATGATCAAACTAGGATGCCAACTTCAAAGCCAAAGCTTCAGCTATCCCCTTCTGAGCTCGAAGTACATTCAGCATCTCCGCCTTCACCCAAGAAGGCTCCTTTGTCCCCTCCCGTTGGGCCTCCTCTGGGCTTCTGGGAGGTCTCTCGGGCTTCTGATGTAGAAGCCTCACAGGCAGCTTCACTGCCTGATCTGGGTATGTCCCAGAATGACACCTTGATCAGTGCACCTCATAAGGCTCAGGTGCACGCTGCAGAGACGGTGCCTCTTAGAAATAAGAGACCCCGTACTCCATCATCATCTCCACCATATCCCACACCATAGTAGGGTTCCCTTTAGAGAGGAAATAGCAAGTCTCTTGAGGATCTGCCAAGTTCTTCTATGAAACAAAGACCAAGACCAAGTCTTTCCAGACCAGCCCAATCCAAGTCCAAAAAGTAAAAAAAAAAAAAAAAAACCTTATAGTAAATAATGGCTCTATGTCAGTGGAACATACGAGGTTTCCATTCAAACAGAGAACAGGTCCGGGTCCTTTTCAAGGAGCATAATTTAGCTGCCCTTTGTTTGCAAGAGACTAAACTTGGTAATGTTTCTCCTAACTGTGGACAGACTTTATTTTTCACAGATCTCCACCACCTGTAGGTGAACGTGCTCATGTGCCAAGTCACTACCACAAAAAGTTATCAAATTAGACTCCATACTGCAAGCTTGTGCAACACAGATTTTCATTAACAAATGGGTCACCCTGTGCTCTCTTTATCTAGAACCTGGCCTAGAAACTCGATTGGTGGACAGAGCTGGCAATCCAAGACAATTAGAGGTTGAAGATTTGCAATCAATTTTAGACCAACTACCTCAGCCTTTCATTCTGATGGGGGATTTCAATGCAAAACATACTTTGTGGGGGGAAGGTAGGTGTGATCACCGTGGTCTTATAATTGAAAGATTAATAGATTGCAATGATGTAGTTTTAATGAACGACGGTTCTCCTACAAGGTTTGATGTAGCCCATAACTCTAGTTCAGCAATTGATGTTACAATATGTTCGTCGTCATTACGATTAGACTATAAGTGGTCAGTGGATGAAAATCTCTATGGAAGCGACCACTATCCCATCCATCTTAAGTATGTACAAAATATACCCTCCCCATCTTTACCCAAATGGAAGATAAAGGAGGCAGATTGGCAGCTGTACGAAAAATCTACCAAAGTCAATCGTAAGGTCAATGAATTTCCTTGCCCCTCGGCTGCCTACGAATATCTCGCTAGTATAATGATTGGAGGGGCAATGATGTCAATTCCTAAAACATCAGGGAAACCCCGTCGTCCACTGGTACCTTGGTGGAATAATAAATGTGCCTTGAGTAGGAAAATTGCAAGAGCCAGTTACAAGCGATATCGAAGGCGTCCTGTCTTGGTTAATAGAATAATATACAAGAAAAACCTCGCCAAACAGAAGCAAGTTTTTAAAGAAGCAAGGAGGGAGTCCTTCGTTAGGTACATATCAGAATTAAATATAACTCCACTTTCTCTGGTTTGGGATAGAATCCGTAAATTACTAGGGAAATTTTCCCCTTCTCCTTTACCTATTTTGAAAATCAACTTGGTAGTTATATCGGATGCAAGAGAGGTGGCAGAGGCATTTGCTCGGCACTTTTCAAGCATTTCAAGCCCCAGTCACTACTCCCCTGAATTTCGCAATATTAGAAACATGACAATAGTTAATCCGCCTGTTTGTTCAAATTCTGAGGCATATAACCTTCCTTTTAGTATTGTCGAATTTGAATATGCTTTATCTTTGTCCTCTCCAACATCACCTGGAGAAGATGATATTATTTATGCAATGATTTCTCACTTACCTCTGGAGTCAAAAAAATTCTTTGTCGATGTTTTAAACGAATTCTGGTGCTCAGGGACTTCTTACAAGTTGTGGAAAAACTCTGTTATAGTTCCTTTTTTGAAACCCGGAAAGGACCCTAGTCATCCCAAAAGTTATAGGCCTATTGCTCTTACCAGCTGTGTCTTCAAGATTTATGAACGAATGGTGAATTTTCGTCTGATATGGTTATTAGAAACAAAGAACCTGTTGTCGAAGAGGCAATTTGGCTTTCGCAAGAATAGAAGTACTTTGGATCCCTTATGTCTCACACGTGAGATTCAGAATGCTTTTGCAGTCCAAAATCAAACAATTGCCGTGTTCTTTGATCTGGAAAAAGCATTTGATACTACCTGGAGGGCTGGTATTTTAATGCAGCTGGTTGAATGGCGTATTTGGGGTGGCAATATGTTTAATTTTGCCAAAGACTTTCCTGTCTGACACCGGTACCTTTAAAGTCAGAATTGGCTCTACCTTCTCATCAGAGTATCTTCAGGAAGAAGGCATTCCACAAGGGAGTGTGCTTAGTCCAACCTTTTTTAATATTGCCATTAATGGTTTACTTGAACATCTCCCTGTTGGAGTAACTGGTCAAGCATTCGCGGATGATATTGTTATCGTCTGTAGTAGAGCTACTGCAGTTGAAGCTTGTACTAAAATTCAGTTTGCAATTAATGCTGCTACTTCCTGGGCTAATGTAAAGGTTTCAAATTTTCTGCAGAAAAAACTAAAGCTATACGTTTTTGCAGAACACGAAGAAGGGAAGAGATTCCAACCTTATTTTTAGAAGGTTCTATCTTGCTTTATGAAGATAAAGTCAAATATTTAGGAATTATTTTTGACAAAAAATTGACTTTTGCTGAACATATAAATGAGGCTGTAGTAAATGTTAAACAGCGGTGCAATATTCTTAAAGTTGTTAGTAACCTGAATTTTGGAGCCGACCGTACTACTTTATTAAGAATTTATCAGGCACTATGCTTGAGTAAGATTGATTATGGATCTCAGGTTTATGGCTCTGCTGTAAAGACCTTGTTAGGTAAGCTGGATGTAGTACACAATATGGCATTGCGTATTTGTACAGGTGCTTTTAAAACTTCTCCTGTTGAGAGCCTTTATGTAGACTCTGGTTTTCTTCCTCTTTTCATTCGGAGGGAGGAACTAGGTCTCCGATATTTGTCAAGAGCACTAACCTCTCAATCTAATCCAAATTTTAAGTATATAAAACATCCTGTTGACAGAGCACCAACTAAACCTACATTGCCTAAGCCCCTTGAAGTTAGATTAAACATAAGTGCGAGAGAGGTAGGCCTTATTCCTCCACTGGTTATGGAAACTACATTTTCTAAATTCCCTCCTTGGTGTAGGCCTCCTTTAGATATTTGCAAAGTTAGAGACAACAAAAAGATCAGCTCAAGTGTTCAGCTTAAAAGTAGCTTCTTGGCCCATGTTTCTGAGCATAGTAACTCGATTGCTGTATATACAGATGGATCAAAATCGGCAAATGGAGTTGGATGTTCTGTCATCGTTGGTGAGAGAACAATTACAAAAAGCCTCCCTATTAAATTCTCAATTTTTAATGCAGAGATTTTTGCTATTTTTAGCGTTTTGAAATTTATTTTTAGTACAGGTAGCACTGGGGACTCTTATATTATTTATTGTGATTCCCAGAGTTCCCTAGCTGCACTCCAGAAGTTGACGCCATCTAATCAACTCGTCCAAGAGGTGCAGGATTGGCTGGTCCTCCTGCATTCTCGAAAACGCATCGGTGTGAAGTTTTGTTGGGTTCCCTCGCATGTGGGGATTCGTGGTAACGAGCTGGCTGATACAGCCGCTAAGCAGGCAGCTTCCTCCCGGGCTTCCCACTCTGTGAGGGTTCCCTGTGAAGATTTTAAACTTTTTATTAAATCATTTTGTAGGATTAAGTGGCAGAATCACTGGTCCAACTTGAATAGTAATTTAAAGCTGAAATCGATCAGACCTTCTGTTCATCCCTGGTCACCTTCTGTTGGGATGGATAGAAGATCTAGTATAGTTTTAACACGCCTGCGTATAGGGCATACTTTTTTAACTCACCGGTATCTTTTAACTAGTGGAGCAGAGAGGCAGGTTCCTCAATGCTCCAATTGTAATGTTGGCATTACAGTGAGGCATATATTTGTTGACTGTCCTCTTTATTTTAATCATAGACGTCGGTTTGGTTTCACCAACAAACCTTTGTCAGATATTTTAGGAGAGGGTGCTCCCGTAGAAGAGATTTTTAAATTTCTTAAGGAAATCCACTTGTTTTATGATATTTAATTGAGTATTTTAATATGAAGTTTATTTTAATAATTTGGATTAATTATGTATACCTTTTTTAGTAAATATATCTTGTTGATATATATGCGCTGAATGGCCTTTGGCTCCGGCGCGTGGCAAATGGCCACAAAATTTATAAATTCAATTCCTTGGAGTGTTCCGAAGGATCACTGACCCTTGTACATGGACACACTAGTTATTGAGCGTTCCGTAAGGACGGACACGCAGGTAAAGGGCTACCTGTACCTCTGTTCTGGCGCAATGGCACTTATGGAGGCGTTCCTTTGAGCACTGGTAGCGTGCTGGTGTGTCCCGTCAGACGACACTAAATGCAGTATACTCAAATATACTGAAGAGAAATGGCACTGCTCGTGGCAGAGTGTAATGGTGGAGGAGAGAAAGTAAAAGGTGGGAGTACTGCAGCAGCCAGTTTGATGGACAGTGTCAAGAATTAGTGGCAATCTAAAATGATAAGGCCTGACGTGCACTGGTGGTGGCCAGTCCTAGACTGGTAGGCTTCCTTGATGGAAGTAATGAAGGTTGCGTTGGCACACTGTGCGGTTTGTGCTTGCGGTATACGCAATTCTTTTGGGATACAGAAATGAAAAGACCACTCGGGCAACGACAGGTAATGGTAATTTGAAAATGCTCAGTCCTTTGCTGAAGTACTCGATAAATGAAATAAATGCTTGCAAAACTGCAATGGACACAGGCGCGTACGTATCACGCTCAGTGTAAATGAAAGACACAAGAGACTAAAATAATGTTAATGTATGTGTAATGGTACTGGACGTAGTACTCTTGGCTTTGTGAATGGACTCGGCTCTCTCTCTCTCTCTCTCTCTCTCTCGTCTCTCTCTCTCTCTCCTCTCTCTCTCTCTCTCTCTCTCTCTCTCTCTCTCTCTGAGAGGATGAAAAATGATATATGACGAAGTCCCTTGTATTTAATTGAACTAATACTCTTAGTTTTGATACGACGCAACTTGCGTTAAATGATTTACTTACGTTAACGTTTAAGGAAAGAATTGCTTTTGAATACGTTTTATGAAATTATAACGCGCTAGCAATGAACGATGATTACGTTACTGGTAGCGGCTTGCGCTTATAGGAAATTATTGTTTTCATATGAAATTTACAACGATGCGTTTTACGTTAACAATTCTTGTAATTTTAATGTACTTTGAAGATTTACGTTAACTTTACGTAAGGTTACCAGGTCCCTGTGACAAGTGAAATGACGGTAAGGATTTTAAGCTGAAAATGTTAGCAAACATTTGTAAATGGAAAAGGTTACGTTTAGTACGAAGTGAAATGAAACTTTCGCTCAGCGAGCGAGTGAGCGATGCTAGGTGAAACGCGTGGTGAGCGAACAGAGGACAGCTGATTTCTGTAAACGCGGAGGCGATTTACAACACGAAATTCTAATTTCTTATTCAAGATGAATTACGTTAATTTCTCTGGCAGAATGATAGATACTAGTACTGAGATTGAATTATTTACGTTAAAACTTCAAGACTTACGTTACTTAGGTTAAATTGTTGAGATAATGCTTGAAGGGATACAAACATGGCTGCGTTGTGCGAAACGAAGGTTGGCTGGGAAAGCGCATGCGCGAAGCTTACGAAGCTGGCCAGCTTGAAGCGAGCGTTTATGCTCAGCTTAAGCTGAGGGTTGGCAGGCTAAGGCTAAGGCCTCACCGAATCCGTCGCGGCGCGTCGCGTGCGTGCAACACGGCTATCCGTCTACAAGCGTCTCCGTCTTCTGCGAGTGTGGCCCAACCAGACACACGAGTGACGGTAATAAGACGGACAATTCAAACTTCAGCAGTAGTTGCCGTTATGAAGGGAGAGCGCGAGGTTTTCCTCTGACTCGGTGCTGTCAACCAAATTAGAGGTGTTGAACAGTAAGAAAATCTGGACTTATAACATAACTTTAGATGAGGAAAGAGTGGAGAATGAGCAAAACTTTCATAAGTTACGATAGCGTCCAGACAAGTTTTTTTTTTAATATTGTCGGATGCCGCCGAAAACCTTTTGACTTAATTCACTAGGGCATTATATCTCGAATATCAAAATTTGATACAAATTACAGAAGATAAGTATTAACGTAAGAAACTTGTAGTGTAGTAACTCTGAGGGAAGGATTACTGATTTCGAAATTAAAGTTGCACTTTATTTCATTTAATACAAAAATTAAGATACGTAGAATTGTGTGTGAACTGAACACTTTGATACAGGAACTTCTGAAACAAAGATATTTACATAAATGTATCCATTAGAATATAATAAAAAAAAAATACTTTAATCCTTTATCATAACCACAAATCATCACATTTGATTATAACTCAAAGTTGGGCAGGTGGTTCAAATGCAGGTTGTTGTAGGTCTACCACAATTTCTTCCTTCATGCGGAAGACGCACGTCCACGTGCGGCTAAAAACAAAATGTTTTGTTCCTTGTGCGTCTAGTCCGGTAACGCACCTGACGCCACGCACGCTCATGCGCCGTGTGGGGCCACTCGTGTTTGAACTATAACAGTTGATCGAAACGCACAAAACGCGTAGCCGTGTTAGACGCACGCGACGCGCCGCGACGGATTCGGTGGGGCCTTAGCCTAAGCGGTTACCAACAGTTGGAATGAAAACTTAAGTTAAAACTAATTCCCCTAACATATCACAGACAAAAGAGTTGTACACTTCTTTTGCCCTAACTATTAGTAGAACACTCCTAACTAGCTAGGCTTTCTAACACACAATAAACCCTGGCAAAGCACTTCCTAGTTTGATCTAGTACTTTCCGGCATCTATCTAACACGTGCTCGTGTCTCGTCAGATGAGAACAATGCAAAATAACAGAGAATTCACTTGGCGCTCTGGCCGTTACAATATAATATTTCTAACTAACACACTTTTAAACACTTCTAATAAAAATACTTGAACGTACCTTAAGCTAACATTTGTTAAAAAATAATCATATTATATGAATGGTATACCTTACCGTGAGTCAGTGTGTGTCTTCCGCTGCAAGTGTGCTTTGATATGCGCTTTGTAAAATCATTTACATTTTATGTTTTACACGGGATAACGCGATTTACAAGCTTTTTAAGCAAGCCCGGATTCGATGCTGGCAAGCAGATCTCTCAAGGGTATGATAGTTGGCTTAATATGAAATTCACGTAAAAGCTGGTTTCGAAATCTTGAGGTAATGCAACACTTGCGGGCGAGGAGACTTAGACATGTGACTCAGGGAATCTGGAAAAGATCCCAGATTAGACAAGAAAAAAAAAAGGACTTCTTGCACAAGTTACGATTATTCAGTTCTCTAACACCGGGGAAAAGGCACTCTAGTGTTTAACTGAGGTAGGCAATGACTTCATTTGTCTGGGACGATCGCACAAGGGAAGCTTGCGGCCATGAGGCAGTGAGGAACAAAGGGATGATTTAGAAGTTTGATTTGTGGAAATTAGGAGGTAAGGAACTGGCAATATGCTGTTTCACAAGACTTACCTGGATGCCATGATCAGTGGATCTTTGTAGAAATGCGGCCTGGGCTTTGTCTCCGGTCTGGGACTCTGGTGCGCCATTAACGCCCTTAGGCCTAAGTGTGAAGGCTGGTTTGGTGACATCCGTCCGAGTCACGACTGGAGCCGACTGAGGGCGAGGGCATGCAGGTGTCTTTCCTGGGTGTTGGGGGTCAGCTTAACCCCCCAAGAGCAGGGCAATCCTGGAAACAGAACATACAGCCAGCAGAGGGTTCACAGGAAAAAGAGCTTAAGATATAGGCCTAATAAGTACCAGGCTACCTACATCCTTCCCTTTGGGATACGTCCCTAAAGCTGACAAGTCTATATTTTCCCCCCTTCTAGGCAGGAAATTCCTATCTCTGGCTGGCTAGCTTTGGTTTCCCGCCTAAATCAGCTGATATTTGGAGGAATATGGCTGCCGTTTTACAAATCAAATTAATTAACTAAATGCTGGGTAGACGAGGAGATCAATAAACGTAGCAATATGTATGTGTATATTATAGTTATATATATATATATATATATATTATATATATATATATATATATATATTATAATATATTATATATATTAGATATATTATATAATATTATTATATTATATTATATAACTATTATATATATCTATTATATTTATATATAATATATATATATATATATTTATATATATATATTCTATATATTTTTATATTATATTATTATATATATTATATATATATTATATTATATATCTTATATATTGTATAGTATATTATATAATATATAATATATATGTTATATATATATTATATATTCAAATATATATATATATATTATATATGATTTATATTTATAGTTATATTATATATATATATCTATATTTATATATATATATGTATATTTATATATATAGATATATATATATCCTATATATATATATGTATATATATATATATATATATATTATGATATATATATATTTATATATATATATATAGATATATATAATATATATATTTATATATATTCATATACTATATATATTTATTATATATATTTTTTATTATATATATATATATATATATATATGGTTTATATATATTGTTAATATATATATATATATCTGGTATATATATATATATATATATATTATGTGTATATAATCTATTATATATATTTAGATATATTTATATATATATATATATATATATATATCTATTATATGTATATAATATATATATATTTTATATAATATATATATATATATTATATATTATATATATTATTATATATATATGTATATATATCATATATATATATATCTATTGTATAATATAGATATATATATATATTATTTATTATATATAGTATATTATATATATATATTCTATATATATATGTATATATATTATCTATATATATATATATATCTATATAGTATATATATATATATATATTATATATCCTTATATGATCTATATATTAGTCATATATATATCTTTATATTATATTATTTTATATATATATATCTAGATATATATATATATATTATATATATATTAGATTATAGTATATATATAATTATAAAATATATATATGTTATATATATATTACATATATATATATATATATATATATATATATAGTATATTATATATATATATATTATATTATATATATATATATATATAGATATATATATATATTATATATATATATATATTATATATATATATATATCATATATATATTATATATTAATATTATATATATTATATATATATATATATATATCATATATATATTATATATATATATATATATATATATATATATATATATATTATTATATATATATATATTATATATACACACTATCACATATATACACATACATACAGTAGTACCTCGAGATACGAAAGCCAATGCGAAAAATTTTACTGCTCTACATACGAAAAGTTTTCAAGATACGAAAGGTTGTTGCTGTAAAGTTCCGAGATTCGCCCGGACCACCGAGAACAATTTTAAAACTCCTGCGCCGCCAACTGAGTAAACTCGCCACCATCCTCCCGCTCTCCCATTGGTTCCTGATGCTAGTCACCCCATAAGGTCCTGCTCTCCTATTGGTCAGCATCTACCCCTTGTGCTTTAAGTATTCTATTGGTAAAAGGATGCTGTAAATTGAAAAACTTATTCATGCAATACATTTAATAAAAAAAACACTAGGTAAAGATAGAATAAAGAATAGAAATGAATGGTTATTATACTGTTTGGTAGTTTCAGTAGTTGAAGAGAGAGAATGAAAATTTATGGCCTGTGTTAAGTGATTGCTTGTCGATCGTTCGATACTCTTAAGTGCTGGATGTAAACAGACGTTTGGAAGCTTTTTTGTTTGTTTGTTTATTATAGTTAATGGTTACTTAATAATAATTTGAAATGAGTACATGCAATACATTTAATAAAAAAATTGTGAATTAGATATCATAAAATATAAAATAAATCAGACTGCCAACAAATACGTATTTTTTAGAATTCTTCTTCTGTTTTTATTATTACGTTACGTATACGTATGTTTCATTATAGCTGTCAGTAACTCTGTATCTCCATTAGGTAAAGATAGAATAAAGAATAGAAATGAATGGTTATTATACTGTTTGGTAGTTTCATTAGTTGAAGAGATACTAATGACAATTTATGGCTTACTGTGTGCTAGGAAAAATGATTGCTTGGCGCTCGTTCGATACTCGTAAGACGGGTAAGAGCTGAATGTAAACAATCGATTGGAAGGTTTGTTTTTTGTTTGTTTGTGTATATAGTTAATGATTAATTAATAATTATTTTTGAAATGAGTACATACTGATTATTTATACATTTTATTGGCATATTCTAAGCTTTTAGCTCTTAGGTTTAGTTGTCAGAATCATAGACTAGGCTACAGTAGCAACCGGTAACATAGGCTAGGCTTATTGCTAAGGGACATATGCTAAAGTCCTAATATGTGCAGTAAAAATGGGGTTGAACGTTACATGCAGTTGAATATTACTCAAGTATGTACAGTATTTTGCCTTTTTGGAGTCATATTTCTTCCGTTGGATCGGCGTTGTAACCCTAGAACATGTGTTTTAGGCCTGGAAACATAATTTACTGGGGTGTTTTTGGAGGGCTTGGAACGGATTAGCCATTTTACATGTAAAATGTGTTCCAAGATACGAAAAACTCATAATACGAAGGCCGCCTCGGAACGGATTAATTTCGTATCTCGAGGTACCACTGTATATATATTTTATTTTTTGATTGATTGATTTATTTTTTTTACTAGTATTCAATGACTGTTCCCACTTTTGCTTGGGAATATGCATTCTTTGTGCAAAAGGCTCATATATATACAGTAATACCTAATCTTACGTGAATCGAGTCGCGCAAATTTACAATAGCACAAACTTTTCATTGGAACGTAATTACCACAGACACGCAAATGCAACATTTTCAAAAACTGTAGAAACCTAGCAAAACTGTAATTTTTTTATGTAATTTATAAATTTTAAAGCTTTTGTGTGTAAATTGAATAATAACATTAATATAAGATAGTAATTCTCTCTCTCTCTTACTGAGATGAGAGAATTTTTATGGTACATCTACTATATGTTTATTAATATTTCCAAATAAAATGGTAATATAACTGTAATGACAAAATGATCCATATAAAGAATCTTTCTTTTTAACTCCGCCAGTAGCTCGGAATACACTATAGCCATGATAAGCAGGTGGTTGATATAGTAAATAAAAAAAATGGATAGGTTCTTGACATGTGGTTATAGGATTGAGAAGACTTCATCTCTGCCATTTCTAGATAAACTATCAGCTCCAGTTTATCACTTGAGAAATTTTAGCCCAAAAAGCCTACTTAAATAAATCACACCATTGTGTAACACCAAAAAGGTTAGCGTTATCTCATGAAAACTGCATCAGTGACAGTTCTGCAGAAACCTTTTGAAACCTTTGTTGAAAATGGTGAATGATCTCCGATTATTAGCAGTAAACATCTTTCAAACAACTTTCTCAGTTTGATCCATTAGCAAATGACAATTGTTAGATGCAAAATTCATAGAGAAATTTGAATTTTTTTTTTTATCCAATTTAGTTATAAGTTATTGATTATGGTAAAGTTTTAAGTGTAAAATGTAATGTATGATTAGGGTTATTTATTTTAAGGAGATGCATTGATGAAATTGTCTACACATTATACCTTAAGTGAGGGAGCGGTTCGTGTAATGAAATTCTCTGAATTTCCCATTTTATCATCATTGTAGAATGTCCTAGATCCTGGAACAAAGAAAAACATGAAAGCAGTCCTTTTATTTGATGTTCATAGCAGTTTTGAGGTTATAACTCATGAATAATTGAACATCCTGATTAACAGGCTACCATACGAGGCTGCAAGTAGAGGTTGTTAATGTCAGTTGTCAGTTAACAGGTGTCTGCCCTATTAATGCCAATCTCAGATTGAATTAAAGGGTAGTATCCGGAAATACTTCTGATGTGAAAAGCTACTCTCCAAGGGTTATTTTTTTGTTTTAATTTCAATAACATTGATGTCCATCCCTTAATTAGGGACTCATAATATTGACTTAGTGAATATAAAGTCAAGACTCCACGATCTCTAACTAGGTCAGAGGTATTTCCTTGAAGACAGATTGTCTCATTTGATTCTATTTCATGCTGCTTTGTTCAAACGAACAAACCTTGCGGTCTTAACAATAGGATCATTTTCTAGTGCCCAGCTGGATCCGGTTAAATTGTAGATGAAAAAGCAAGGAATCTTGTGAGATCTGTCAACGTATGTGTGTATCGGGTGAAAACTAGTCAAAGACCGCGCACCCCTGCTACTGTGTTCAGTCTTTCTTAACTGCCTGGGTGCATATACTCCACTCCCTAGCAAGAGAGGTGAGGAGTAATAATGAACCCTGGTGCATTGGTTTGTTATTGAACAGTCTGCTTCTCTTTAGTTCCCTAATGCAATGATTCGTCCCATATATCAGTGTAGGGGTAACCCAGTGGCCGAGTTGTTGGATATCAGTGTATCTAGCTTCTCACTGGCACCAGTCCCTCTCCTGTAGATATTTCTTTGGAGTTGGACTGGTGGGTAGGCCCCCCGGCTGGTTTAGGATGTCTGTACTTCCCTCCAAGTAACAAGTCTATCTATTGTTGAGACTGAAGGTTTATTCGCATATGAACAAATGACAAATATTCTAAGACAATTTGTATTTTGCATAGCTACAAACCTGTGGTCTTAACGTTGTACTGCCCACCTCTAGCTGCCCCTCTGTCTTAAGACATCCTGGGTTGGGAAATACTGTACGTACACAATTGCGTAGGTGTGCGGTCTTTGACCAGTTTTCTCCCGATATACACACGTTTCCAGATCTCACAAGATTCCTTGCTTTTTCATCTACAATTTAACCGGATCCAGCTAGGTGCGGGAAAATTATCCTATTGTTAAGACCTCAGGTTTGTAGTTATGAAAAATAAAAATTGTCTTATAAGATTTATCATTTCAAAACAATAAGCTTCTGCAACATCAGTGATGATGAGGGTCTTTGTGATGAGCCATATTTGAGGGTAAGTTCTTTCCCCTTCCCCCCCCCATACAAAAAGAACATTGCCACTATTAATTTGAAAGCTTTGAGAAGGTAATCTTTGGTCATGTATTACAATGCAATTTGCCATGTAAAATAGTTTTTGACTTGCACCCTGATTCTAATAATCTTGCATATTGTTAGGGTAATAGTCTCTCTCTCTCTCTCTCTCTCTCTCTCTCTCTCTCTCTCTCTCTCTCTCTCTCTCTCTCTCGCGTCATATCTTTGCATAATAATTAGTTTGTCTTATATCAGGCATGGTCTGGAAGAGCAGATACACCTGGTGAGAAGACCCCTGGTGACAACAGGTGGGCTGATAAAACTTATCACACAAGACCAACACCGGTAGAAAGCTAAATGGATTGGGATGCAAAGTTCTGGGCAGATCTCGATAGGAAAACCAGACACAAGAAAGCAGCTGGCAACTCTTCTAAAGGAAGAAAACAGAAAAAAGTGGGAGAGATCAAGTATAATTGTGGCATGTCGTATCGCAATAAGTTGCGAGAAAGGAGAAGGGTTGGATTAGCAGGAAAGGTACTGTACTGTAAATTTTTGTTTTATAATAACTTATATGATACTATTCTGATTTTTGCACTTCCATTTCATTGGAGACAAAGAATTAAAAATTTCAGTTACCTTAGATTTGTATCTTTTAATTCAATAATTTCATATAAGTAACTTGCTGATAATTACATAGCTATATTTTTCCACTTGCCTGGGAGCTTAAATTTGAAAATCACTGTAGCACTTAATATTGTTTTTGTGTAGTAGATGAGTTCCTCGCTGGACAAGTGGTTTTTGTGCTCGGCTGCCAATACGGTGGTCTGAAGTTCGAATCCTGACTCGGCCCACGCGGAATCAGAGGAATTTATTCCCGTTGCTAGGTGACCAATTGGTTCCTAGCCACGTAAAAATATCTAATCCTTCGGGCCAGCCCTAGGAGAGCTGTTAATCAGCTCAGTGGTCTGGTAAAACTAAGATATACTTAATTTGTGTAGTAGGTGACTATAGTTGGAACAACGAAGCGATAGATATGAAAAGATTTCACTTCTTTTCTGCTGGCCTTCGATGCAACAAGTGTTTGCAGCAATTCTGTTTGTCTTATTGTTATTCTGGGCCAGCCTTTCAGGATTTAGTGAAGTAGTATTCACTTCTGTGAATACTTGCTACTTTTTTATTTTTGGCAGTTGTGTTGGAGTAAAGTTCTTCCAGCATTAGGTATTGTTGGGAGGGCTGTAAAACCAGGTTAACCAAAGCCACTTGGGTAGGAGACAAATGTCTATGAAAGATCTTACATGTGAGGAGTGCAAAGATTTGGATGAAAGGCAGTGGATGTTATTGAAATCTCATTTAGAAAAACTAGATAAGAAAAGGAAGGTGACCTTTTGAGCCAGAATTACAGGTCGTAGTTTAGAACCCACTCCTAAATATAGTGTACTAAATAATTGTGCCATTCCTCCTTCCCTGCCTGCTTGGAATTTTACCTGTAAATTTGATCTTGTCAATACAGTGGCTGAATGAGGGGTGTCCCTAAAAGTCCTTATGGACAAAGTGAAGAGTGTTGTGCCAGTGGAGGAGGTGTATGTCCTTCATGATGACTCCCAGACAGAGGTCCCTGTTCTGCTCCCCTGAAATCTGGGAGAAGACATACTATATACAGCAGGTTCAAAGGAGGTCAGTGGGGTATGGCCATGGGCAGTTGTTCCCTCATTCAAACCTATTGCACGTGCATGGGTATCGGCAGACAGCCATTGGAAAGGTTTGTCAGTGTTCATTAGTTGTCTTCAGACACTATGTCTAGTCTTGTCGAGAGGTGTCATTGGTGGTTTCCTGGTGAGTCTTGTAAACATGTTAGAGATCCTCTTCAGTCCTCAACTGTCTTGCAGTACAGGCGGCCCGTGGTTAACGGCGCAATCACTCAGCGGCGAATCGGTTTTACGGCGGTCATCAAAAATATTCATTAAAAAATAAGGCATTTTAAAGGTATCTTTACGGCACAAATTTCAGTTAACTGCGCCGTTGTCTTAACGAGTTCATACATATGTAGAAATGCCGTTCAGACCATAAAGGTTATGCAAATTATATTAACAAATTTTATGGAGTTATTACGTAGGTATTAGGGTAAAATATATGCCTCCGACGCCGTTCTATGCCGAAAATATCGAGTTACACAAGTGCAAATTTAGCTGGATGTGTCGATTCATAATTGTTCATGCTTTTGTTTAAAATGTGTATGAAAATGTATTACGTGAAAGGCATTTTTATTTCTGTACAGAAATATGATACAAAGGCAGCTTTTGAAACTGCCCTTCACGTTATCAAATACGATGTTTTTTTCATGTTCTTTCTTGTAAGCCGCCACCTGCTGCTCTTCCGAAAATATAGATTTAAAAAAAGTGCAAATTAGCGATCGATGTGTCGATTTTATAAATGTTTATGCTTTTATGTTTAAAATGTTTATGAAAATGTATTACGAATAGGGTATTTTTATTTCTGTGCAGAAATATGATAAAAAAACAGCTTTTGAAACTCCCCTCCCTTCAAGTTATCGACTACGATGTTTTTTTTCAAGTTCGTTCTTGTATGCCGCCGTCTGCCGCTCTTCCGAAAATATAGTTAAAAAAAAGTGTGCAAATTTAGCGATCGATGTGTCGATTTTTCAAATGTGTGTATGAAAATATATTGCGTAAAGGTATTTTCATTTTTGTACAGAAATAACATGCAAATTAAGGCAGCCTTTGTAACTACGCTCCACGTTGTCAGGGGATGGTTTTTCATGTTCGTTCTTGTCCGCCAGTTCCGAAAAATGCATTGTGTTATTTTATTAATTATGCATCATTTCCATAAATCCTTTAAAAAGTTATACATTATTTCACTGTATCCAAGAATATTGTATGTATTCTCATATTATTGTATTTTAAAATACTACGGCAAACTTAAGCCCGTATTCCGCGGAGCGGACAATGTTGTGGTTTGAAATCAGCTGATGAATAAGAGTCTGTTTCACCATAACGCAATTCTGAGCGCATGCTCTTGCTTCTAGTTAGCATAAACGAATATCTATATACTTGACTTATATGAGACAAAGTTATTTTTCCTTATACAATGTGTTTTTAGGTGGAAATATATTTATTGAATATGTCTCGTTGTGAATGTGAACTACTATTTTTTTCGTTAATCAGATTACGTTGGCGGCATGTTTATTGCGTAAAAAATTACGTGATTCCGTTCGCAATACGTAATCCTTTATATCATCGTAATACGAACTTTACGTTATTTATCTTATATCGGCGTGAAACCAACAGTAAAATGTGTTTTTTCAAGCACAGTAGTTTTGATTAAAATGATTTTATCCCAATTTTATCTACAGTTGTGTGTGATGGGAGACGTTTACTGCAGTTTTATCCTTGTTGCCGATGTACGATAATAGTCATTAGCAGCTTGAACAGTTTTCTCAGCTTCAGTTATAACTCGGTTTAAATTTAACGGTATATTTCCCGATTGATCTTTGATATATATTGATCTCTGATCTATAGCGAATAAAGTTATTATATTAAGATATCTCAGTTCTATTCTATACATAACGCCATTTATAACAAATACGGTAATGTTGCACTGTAGTACGATGATCGAAATACAAGCCAAATGGATGTTATCCAGTTCAGTTGTACTTATTAAGAAAAAAAAAAAAAAAGGGTCTTTTCCCTTCGTTCGGAGACATCTTGTTCATGGCTACACGTTTACGCAATGAGTATAACGTTAAAACCATACTTTCATCATTTTCTCTTGCTGTTATTGAACTTTTGTTACTAGAAGATGGATAAAGTTAGGCCATTGTAATTTGATCTCTCATAAAATCGAACTATCGTAAGACTAATGATCGTAGCCTGAACACTACAGCTACCTGTACGCTTTATAAACTTTGTTATATCTTTACATACTCTAGACACCCACATGAACTGTACAGTAAATTCTATAGTACTATACTGCATAAATATAATTTTACTTATTGCGCAGTTGTGGGATTACGGCGCCTTTGACTGGTCTAGAGTTTTGAAAGAAGGTGTGCGGCGGCCGTAGGCTTTAAAATCGCTCGGTGTCGAAAATCGCTAGGCGTCGGTGGCCAGGAACGGAACCCCTGCCGCTAACCGAGGGCCGCCTGTAATTGGTAGAGCCCAGAATACCTTTTGCCCTTGAATTCTTCAGTGCACCAGTTTGTTCCTACACAATATACAAACCCTCAGTCCTTTACATTAGGAATTACTTTATGGCAAAGCTTGAACACAGCTGTTAAAACTCATGAACAAGTCAGTTAAGCAGTAACTACCGTCCGGTAGGCAGGGAGACTTTCTTGCCCGGATGTAAACACCACTTTGCTTTTGTGTCTTGCAATGAAGACGCATTTCTTGAGCTCTTGCCGACTGTTGTTAACCCGTTTTTGGTTTTGTGCAGCTTGCAATGAAGAAGTGTTGCTTGAGCTCTTGCCAACTTTTGTTGACCTGTTTTTTGGTGGGATCTTTCTTTTATTTTAATTTTATTAAATACACTGTCTTTGATATCAATATGCAACCCTGTTTGATATTTATAAGCAGTCCCCAGTTATCGAAGAAACTTGGCAATTTATGACTCCGAGTTTCAGATAATGGTGCCTCGTGGCACCAGTAACCAAAACGCGGCCGGTTATTGTGCTATAAATTGCTGATTTTATGGCGCTAGACAAGCCCTATAAAACAGTCTGCCAATAACCAGGGACTGCCTGTATTAATATTCAAACCCACTTTTGTGAACCCTTCCTTGCAAGCCGCTTATCCTAAGTGTGAGTCTTAGGATTGATGGCAAGGGCGTAAAATGCACCCTTATCACGTCCTCACACCCTATGAGGTTAAGGGTGGAATAGTATATTTATTATAATTTTTAGTATTGCGCTTACACTTTTAAGAATTCCTGGGAAGAAGTTCGGAGCGTTTGCCCTCTGTTTTTCATTCTTGGTAATTGTTACGGTGTTTTCTCCTTCAGTAGAGATATCTCCTTGGCCATTCTTGCTCATTTTTTGTGGAGGAAGGGGTTGGGGTCGCTGACGATTGGGTGGCTTATTCTAAGGAGTCTTCTCTCATTTCAGAGGTAAGTACCCTTCGGAACAAGAAGAGTATCTTTTATTAATCATATTTTTGTTTTTCTTTAGGTTGACTGTTAACCTCGGGAGTGTTCTTGTGACACTCCAGAATGCTATGGTACTCCCCTTACCTTCCTTTTTGAGGCTCGAGGAGGTCCTTGGAAATCGGATTACCCATTTGGCCAAAGAAGAGGAAGGTTCTTCTCCCCCCTAAAAAGTTGTCTTGCAGGATTTCCAAGTGGCTGTCTCCCCCCCGAGGAGGCAATAGAATCTCTCGTTAGCTCTCCCAAATTTTTGGGTTTGGGAACCGATTCACATACCCCCTGGATATTGTGTTTTGGGAGGAATGGGAGCGCAAGCTTCGGTTTGCATTCCCGTCATCACTTCTAGAGGTTCCGCCTCTAGACTGCTGCTGTGTTTGGCACTTGTTTGCAAGTTGCTTCAAGTGCTCATGTTTCTCATGAATTGCAAGCATCCCGAGCTGTTGATGAAAAGTACACTCTGTCCCAGTTCAGGCACAGGGCGAGACATTCGCATGTCTTCTCTTCCTACCAGCCTACCTTTAGCACTTGGTGAGTGATCACTAATGCTTGGGCAGGTTCCCACCTGGTGTCCCAATTCTGAGGATTTAATAACATACAGAAGTGGGGAAGAGCTTCCTTTGGAAAGTTCTATGGAACTCCTAAAGGAATGCCTCTCCGAGGAGGCGGTGGTTCTCTCCAGTTCGATTTCCTATGGAACACGCGTGTTGGGAGCCTCGAGTGCACATTCTGTTGAATCGGACTCTCAATCCAGCTCTGGTTCTGTGCCTGTTTCTCCTTGACTTTTCGAAATTCCAGAGAGGACTTCTCACAATGATTGTTTTGTGGGATTGGGAGTCTGCCAAGCACTTGAATTCCTTGGAATTTCAGGCACTCGCCAAGTGCTTGGCTTCTTGTAAGTCCGAGCACTTTAGTGAGACAAGGCACTCCTAATGATCGTTTTTACAAGATTTGGCAGTCTTGCCTTGTGCTTGAATTCCTTAGAATTTTTGGTGCTCTCCAAGTGCTTTGTGTTTCATGAGTCTGAGCACTCGGGTGATGAGAGCCACTACTGATGATTGTTATTATGAGATTTGGGAGTCTCGCCTAGTACTTGAATTCCTTCGAATTTCAGGTGCTCACCGAGCACTTAGTTTCTTGTAAGGCCGAGCACTCGGGCAAGATGATTGTTCTTGCGAGTTTTTGGAAGTCTTGTCGAGGGCTTGAATTCCCTGAAATTTCAAGTGCTTGCTGAGGCTTGGTTTCCTTGTAAGTCTGAGCACTTGCACGAGACTAGAGACATTGGTTGATTGATCTTAGGAAATTTGGTTGTCTCTTCGAGCGCTGAAATGTGCTAGAATTTATGCCGTTCGCAGATTGCTTGCATTCTTGGAATCATGAGCGCTCGGAGGGCGAGAGGTGCACGCACCACTTGAAAGGGTGGAAAGAGCTCATCTTTCGTTATGTGCCTCTTTTGTGGCTAAGATGCAGAACCCCTCGATCGTGGACGACAGGTTCTTGGAGTTCTCAATCCCCACCATAGCGAGATCAGACGATCCTCAGGACCTGCTCTTGTGTCTGGTCCAAGTGGTGAGGAACTACCTCAGTAGGACCGCCCAATTCAGATCAGCCATTAGGAATCTGCTCATCTCCACTGGCTGGTAGAAGAAGGCAGTCTGGAAGAAAACCATCTCCTGGTTAAGGGGGCCGGCCTGCTAATGCCATTTTTTAAGGACAGGACTTTGATATTCATACCACTTAATAAGGTGACTTGGCACATCTCCAAACAGCATATGATTTTTTACTCTGACCTTTGGTTTTGTGACACCAGGATGATTTATCCCTAAAATAACCATTTTTCAAATTCTATCTCCTCCCTTGATATTTAATATTAGACCTGGGATTACTACCATATATAGACCTGATTTATACCTCCAATCAAATTTTTTTTTTTTTTTTTTCTCTCTAGAAGTCATTTTTTTTGCTAGATTGAATTTTCATTATGGTAATCTGGAAAAAAAATTTATTAAAAAAATGACGAAACAAAAATTGGAAAAAATGGCTTGATTTGATTGTTCTATAATGTCTTTCTGAGTTACATACCAAATTCCAGTGTTATAGCTTTAAAACTAAGTGAAAAGATAGATTTTGAAGGTCAATAAGTATAGTTTTGAGATACGAGCGTTCAAAGTTTTCCTTTGTATTTTTATAAAGACAATGTTAATAAATAATGATTATTATGAATGTATAATTCTTTTTTGTGTATTAATAAACCAAAGCTATGTTATTTATTGTAATTTAATCATAAATGATGATCCCTTTGCTCATGTATCATAGCCTGGGGCACTGCGTCAGGCAAGACCGGTCACTCCTTTCTACGCAACTCTCTCTCTCTCCTTCACTAACTCGGCTTATTACAGTGAATTTTCTTCTTCTGTATGTTAGCGAGATGTTTTCCTTGTATTTTCCTCTTTGGCATGATGAAATTCTTGCCGAAACAAAGATAAACAAACGTAAATGCAAGAGAATGTTAGTGGTGAAACTCGAAGGTGTACTTTTTTTTACAAAGACAATGTTAACCCTCTTACGCCGATTGGACGTATTAAACGTCGAGTCAAAATGTCTCCCGTATGCCGATTGGACGTATCATACGTCGGCTCAAAAAAGTTTTTTTAAAAATTCGCGGAAAAATACTTATAGGCCTACCAGCCGAAAACTTTTGAATCATGCGCCTTGGGGGATGCTGGGAGTTCACGGATCAAGGCGTTGTTTTGTTTACAATCGCTACGCAGGCGCGCAAGCGCGAATTTCTTTCTTATCGCACTAAAAAGTATCAGTGACACATCTCAAAAATTATTTAGTCACTTTGACATAATTTTTGCACCATTTTAAATTATCCTTTACATGAAGTATTATATATGAAAATGTGCGCAATTTCATGTAAAATACAACAAAAAAATACTCATTATTGTAGCTTTTATCAGTTTTGAAATATTTTCATATAAATAACGATAAGTGCAAAAATTTCAACCTTCGGTCAACTTTGACTCTACCGAAATGGTCGAGAAACGCAATTGTAAGCTAAAATTCTTATATTATAGTAATATTCAATCATTTGCCTTCATTTTGCAACAAATTGGACGTCTCTAGCACAATATTTCGATTTATGGTGAATTTATGAAAAAACTTTTTCCTTACGTTCGCGCGGTAACTCTTTCGATAAATTTTTTCGTGCGATTGTCCAAATGTTTGCACCCTTTTAAATTAGCCGTTACATAAAGTTTTATATATGAAAATGTGCGAAATTTCATGCACAATACAACTAAAAACAACCCATGGTTGTAGCTTTTATCAGTTTCGAAATATTTTCATATAAATACGTTTAGTGCAAAAATTTCAACTTTCGGTCAACTTTGACTCTACCGAAATGGTCGAAAAACGCAATTGTAAGCTAAAACTCTTATATTCTAGTAATATTCAATCATTTAACTTCATTTTGCAACGACTTGGAAGTCTCTAGCACATTTTGATTTATGGTGAATTTATGAAAAAAAAAAAAATTCCTTACGTCCGCGCGGTAACTCTTCCGAAAAAATCAGAATTTTTTTTGTGCGATTGTCAAAATGTTTGCACCATTTAAAATTAGCTGTTACATAAAGTTTTATATATGAAAATGTGCGCAATTTCATGTAGAATACAACTAAAAATGATTCAAGGTTGTAGCTTTTCTCTTTTTTTGAAATATTTGCATATAAACCACGATAAATAGAAAAAAAATCACGTTCGGTCAAATTTGACTCTACCGAATTAGTTGAAAAACGCAATTGTAAGCTAAAACTCTTACGGCCTAGTAATATTCCGTCATTTTTCTTAATTTTGAAACAAATTTGAAGTCTCTAGAACAATATTGTGATTTATGGTGAATTTTTGAAAAATATATTTACCTTCACTCCGCGCGCCGATTTGCGGCCGCAAGTCTCCGAAATACGTACATCGCATTATCCTAATATTTGCTCCTTTTCATATTATCCGTTTTATAGAGTTTCATATATCAAAATGTGCGCAAATTCATGAATACAATAAAAAAATAATTGAAGGTTGTAGCTTTCTCCATCTCCGAAATATGTGCATATAAAAAAATATATATATAAATATTTCGACATTCGGTCAAATTTAACTCTTCCGAAATGGTCGAAATCTGCAATTCTAATCTAAAACTCTTACAGTATCGTAATATTCAATCATTTTTCTTCATTTTGAAACAAATTGGAAGTCTCTAGAACAATATTTAGAATTACGGTGAATTTTTGAAAATAACATTTTTTACGTCCGCGCGTTACGAATTCGTACATCATTTTGTGATAATATTTTTCCGGTGTTGCTTTTATTGTTTTACTATGTATTATATATCAAAATGATTGCAATTTAGTCTACAATACAACGAAAAAAAAAGTAACTCGTTAGCTTTGACCGTTTTTTGCACAGTGTGATTTGAACACAATTATCTATGAATTTTTTTTTTTTTGTACCATATCTCGCATTATTTACATATGATAATGATATTATTTTTCATTTCTGATGATTGCATACTAAACTTCAGGCAATGACAAAAAATGAGCCAAAAATGAACTCTTAATCTTTAAAACTAAGCGCGCTGTGATTTTTTGAAAAAATTATTTTTTCCGCTTCCGCGCTCACTCCAAACCGGCGCCGGCATACAGGAGAGGTTTTGATTTTTAGGGCTTCAGCGTAAGAGGGTTAATAAATCATGATTATTATGAATTTCAGATTTCTTTTTGGGTATTAATAAACCAAAACTAGATTATTTGTCATAAATGAAGATCCCTTTGCTCAAAGATCGTAGCCTTGGGCACAGCGTGACGTGTGCGTCAGGGAAGACGGGGGCGTTACTTACTTTGCAATCCTCCCTCTCACTCTTCACTAACTACGCTCATGTTGCGTATATTATGATATTCTGTAATCATATTAGAGCGAATTTTCTTCGTCTGTATTAGTGAGATGTTTTGCTTGTCTTTTCTTCATTGGCATGATGAAATTCTTGCCGAAACAAAGATAAACATACGTAAAAGCAAGCGAATATCAGAGGTGAAACTCGAACGTGTAGACTACTTGGGGTTTGTGCTTGCACTGAATCATGGTTGAACTTGGTAGCTGACTGACTTCCCTTCTGTGACTCATGGAACCTCTACAGATGCCATTGCTCACAATTTTTGTGACAATAATTATCAAAATTTATGATAACAGAAGAAATATTGCATTTTCTTGTACGGATCAATGTTTTTGGTTTATTGAGTTACGTTCACTAATTACCCTGTAACTACGAAAGTAAGAGGAATTTCGAGGAAATATTTCGTATACGTATTCTCAATTGCCATATGAAGCTAAATGAATTTATTCATGACTTCATTTTTCGCCCTATACCACCATATATATATAAGGGTTCTGGCCCGCCCCCTTAAAGGAAACTATCAGAACTTACGAAGGAATGCATATTTCTCCTCTGAGAAACCCAGGCCTCACAACATTAGGGGCATTGGGGCTTCCCTAACCTTCTCTAAGAACCTAGAGGTCAGCCAGATAGATCCTGAGGGCCAGAGTGTGGAGCAGGCAATCCACTTTTACGGCCCACTACCTGAAGGACTGCACCCATAAATCATTTGATTCGTTCAAAATTGGTCTGGTGGTGACTGGCCAACACCAGATTTAAGCCTCCATCAGGGCAAGGGACTTAGGGGGCATGGGTGGTGGTATGAATGTGTGTTCTGCCTTGTCCTCATCCTCCTTTCTTATCCTCTCCCTAGGCCTCCAGAGAGTTTTCATAGGACCCAACAAGCCTGCATGTAAGACGGAGGATGTATGTGGTAATTAGAAGTACAAACCATTGCCTTGTAGTACAGGTAGTGTTCGTGTTACAATAATTTGTCTTACAATAATCCGATTTTGTGATGGGATTAGCAATTAATACTGATAAGACACTATTTTGAAAATATTTTTAAATTTCACTCTTAATGGGTGCAGCCCAGAATCGTACAACCAGGCAGCAAGAGAGAGAGAGAGACCAGATTACAATAGCCTAACTTTATCCCTTCTTCTAGTTAAATAAGTTAAAAAAATATACAGCAAAAGAGAATTATGAAAGTTTTGTTTTAACGTTTTACTCGTTTGGTAAATGTGTACAGCCATGAACAGCTAATCAAGAAACAATGTTTTGCTAAGTACAACCGAATTGGATAACGACATCCATTTGCCTTGTATTTCAACCATCGTACAAAAGTAAACAATTACTGCAGTTATGTTGTAAATGACCTTGTGTACAATTATAATAGGACTGATATATTTTTAGGTAATAACTTTGTTTGCTATAGATCAAAGATCAGCAAAGAAACATACTGTTAAATTTAAACAAAGTTGTAGCTGAAGCTGAGAACACTTATCGATCTGCTAATGAATGTTCTTGTGCATCGGTAACAGAGATAAAACTTTGTAAACTTATCCAATCAAACAACCGTAGATAAAGTTGAGAGAGAATAATTTTAATCAAAACTTCAAGTCTTGAAAGAATAGTTTACTGCCGTTTTCATGCTGATAAAAGATAAATAACGTAACGATAAAGCTCGTACTACGAAGAAATCAAAATAGCAAACAGAATCATGTAATTTTCTGTACACAGTAAACGTGCCCACAAAGCAATCTATTAACAGAAAAAATAATTTAGTTCCCAACGAGACGTAATCAGTTCATATTTTGACTTAAAATTAACGTCTTATAACGAAAAGATGACCTTGTCTCATATAAGTGAAGTATCTAGATATTGTTTTATGCTAACTAGAAGCAAAATAATTAGCTCCAAATTGAGTTAAATACGACGAAATAGACTTGTATTCACCATCAGCTGTTTTCCAAACCAAAACATTGACTGCTTTGTTAGTATTTTATGATGCAATGCATTCAATATACTGGTGGCCCGCGGTTAACGGCGCAATCGCTCAACGGCGAATTGGTTTTACGGCTGTCGTCAACAAAATATTAATTAAAAAAATAAGGCATTTTAAGGTATTTTTATGGCACAATTTTCAGTTAACAGGGCCGCTAACGCCGTTGTCTACCGAGTTCATACATTGTAGAAATGTCATTCAGACCATAAAGGTTACGTAAATTATATGAACAAATTTTATGGGGAGTTATTACATAAGTGTTAGGGTAAAATATATGCCTCTGACACTGTTCTATGCTGAAAATATCGAGTTACATAAGTGCAAATTTAGCTATGGATGTGTCGATTTATAAATGTTCATGCTTTTATGTTTAAAATGGGTATGAAAATGTATTACGTATAGGGTATCTTTATTTCTGCACAGAAATATGATACGAAGGCAGCTTTTGAAACTGCCCTTCACGTTATCAAATGCGATGTATTTTCATGTTCTTTCTTGTGAGCCGCCGCCTGCCGCTCTTCCGAAAATAGTTTAAAAAAGTGCAAATTAGCGATCGATGTGTCGATTTGATAAATGTTCATGCTTTTATGTTTAAAATGTGTATTTTTATTTCTGTGCAGAAGGATGATAAAAAGGGACCCTTTGAAACTGCCCTTCACGTTATCAAATACGATGGTTTTTCATGTTCGTTCTTGTAAGCCGCTGTCTGCCGCTCTTCCGAAAATATAGAGTTGAAAAGAGTGCAAATTTAGCGATCGATGTGTCTATTTTGTAAATGTTCATACTTTTATATTTAAATGTGTGAAAATAAATTACGTATAGGGTATTTTTATTTTTGTACATAAAAATGATACAAATTAAGGCAGCCTTTGTAACTACGCTCCATGTTGTCAGGGGGTGTTTTTTCATGTTTGTTCTTGTCCGCCACTGTTCCGAAAAATGCATGGTGTTATTTTATTAATTATGCATCTTTTCCATAAATCCTTTTAAAAAATTAGACATTACTTCACTGTATCCAATAATATTGTATGTATTCTCATATTATTGTATTATAAAATACTACGGCAAATCTAAGCCAGTATTCCGCAGAGCGGACAATGTTGTTGTTTTAAATCAGCTGATGGTGAATACGAATTTTTTTCGCCATAACGCAATTCTGAGTGAATTCTCTTGCTTCTAGTTAGCATAAACGAATATCTAGATACTTGACTTATATGAGACAAGGTTATTTTTCCTTTGTGTTTTTAGGTTTAAATAAGAATCGAATATGTCTCGTTGTGAATGTGAACTAGTACTTATTCTCGTTAACAGATTACGTGTGCGGCATGTGTATTGCATAAAAAAATTATGTGATTCTGTTCGCAATTCTCCTTTATATCATCGTAATACAAACTTTACGTTATTTGTCTTATATCGGCGTGAAATCAACAGTAAAATATGTTCTTTCAAGCACAGTAAGTAGCTTTGATTAAAATGATTTTATCTCAATTTTATCCATGGTTGTGTTTGATGGCCTATGTTTACTGGAGTTTGTCCTTGTTGCCGATGTACGATAATAGTCATTAGCAGCTTGAACAGTTTTCTCAGCTTCAGTTATAACTAGGTTTATATTTAACAGTATATTTCCTGATTGATCTTTGATCTATAGCGAATAAAGTTATTATATAAAGATATCTCAGTTCTATTCAATACATAACGCCATTTATAACACTACGGTAATAATGTACTGTAGTACGATGATTGTAATACAAGCCAAACGGATGTTATCCAATTCGGTTGTACATACTTGGAAAAGAAAAAAAAAGTGTTCTCGTTCGGTCGTTCATGGCTTTACACGTTCACGCAATGAGTATTACGTTAAGGGGGCCGTCCGCCTATATAGAAATACTGCTCCGATTTTTATGAAATTAATATATGTTATACATATATATAAGGTGATGTTCCAGAAAAAAATTTCAAGAGTGATCGAATGATTATTTTGGTTTTTATTAAGAAAAAAAAAAATTTAAAAATGTAACTCTTCCTTTATTTTTTGAGCTATTGCAATGCGGCTTTATACACAGAAAGTAAATCATAGTAGAAAAAAAACGTGGGAACAGTTTTTTCCATTTTTGGTTTTTTTTGGATGGGGGCGAGGGGGAATTTCCCCCCCCAAATTTTGTTGATTTTGTTATTACGAGTTCCTCGTCAACCTAAGCAAAAATCTAGCCCCAACAAAATATTTGTCTTTCTTTCCTCTTTCTAATGGTATATTTAACTTTAAAATTGGCCTAAAAATAAAAAAGTAGTTAGCGTTTGAAGTGCAAAAAAGTGAAAACTGAGAAAAATGGCCGTAAAGTTCAACAAGTGTTTTTTTTGGCACTCCTGTTATAAACTGATCTTCGAGCAAAACCATGATACAAACAAATGTTAAATACTCACTAGCGATTAGTTCAGACTGCCTTTCCTTCTTTCTAATAGTTCTTAGTGTTTTTTTGCTTGGTTTCTGGTTCCAAGTCCCCCCCCTAAAAAGGGGTATTATTCGCTCAATGCGAGGGTATCAAGTACCACCTGACTCTTTGTTGCCTGGTTTGAAACCAAGCAAGTTTGAGTTTAGTATCTTCCAGGCTCATATTCGTGGCTCATTTTCAGTTTCTTCACGTTTCTTGTCCTTTTCGTCTTGGAGGTTTGTTTTTCAAGTCTTTTTGACTCTCGAACACTAAGAACTTTTTCTATGCTTTTACTGGTGCCAAACAGATGCGTCAGTAGGTTGAATTTCTCATAGCCGAAGTTATGCTCGATTGTCGTTACCTGTGCACAAAAAAGCACTCTATTTAGGCCAAAATACTTTGTTTTTGGGCACTTCTGCCATAGCACCCCATGAAGGGATTCATTAGGGTTTTGTGTGAAACCTTTCAAACATCGCTGTAGGAGTGCTGGCGATGATAGGTCCTGAAATACTCCCTTTACGTATTCATACAATTCTGGTGGAAGTTTTGACAGCAAAATCTTTTGTTCTTTGTGAGATGGTGGTTTCCTTCCATGTGCAATGGCCCGCTGGTAAAAACACCATGACGACGTCCCTTTGGGGCACAAGTTATGACGCTCCTTCCGATCATCTGATGACGTGTGATGGTAAAAGGAGGCCATTATTGCACGTCTCATTTTTCAAACATCTAACTCACCTGGTAGTTATGTATATAGCTTACGTCCCTGACGTCACGGCAGAGATTCAAAACTCGTGGCAATCGCCGATTGGGTAGTCAGGTGCACCACCTGTGCGCCCTCTACCCAGGTACGTAGAACCGTTCCAACTATTCCTCAGATCTTCCCTGCCGCCGCATCGGTGACATCGTTGGAAGTTCGCTCGCTTGGCCCTTGTTTCTTCACAGATATTTGGGGAAGTACACTTTGGCTTTGGCTTTCGCTTGTTGGGTACATGTGGATCATCTTAATAATGATGATGGATCATAATGAATGATGATGATAAGAATGTTTGATTTAGATTATTATTGCTTTGACTCTTGCTTATCCTTGATCTCTTTTTGCATTTTCCAAACAATGTCTTGACTCTGCTTTGAGAGTAAGAACGTGGGTGAGAGATATAATTCTCGGCTTGCTAAAACCTCAATAGATCCTTATTCTATCTATATCAGTTAAGAATAGTCGTAAGAGGCAAGAGTGGTGAGTTGGATGATATGAGAAAAAATGTTTTCTTTTACCTGAATGTGACTGGATATTATTGCTATGTGCGAAAGCTTGAAAATAATATCACGAGAGCGAAGAGTAGTATGTCTCGCTCTCCTAAAAATATTCAAGTGATCATATTGATCCTGCTTCCGTAGTAATAGTTCCTATTCCCCCTACTGATACAGGTGTTTGTCCAACTTTAGAGGACATGATAACGACCATTCAAGCCCTTAGTAAAGGCCCCTGTAGTAACATGGAGAAATCATGGTCGAATGTGAGAGATCTTAAAATCACAAGTTACAGTGTTAAAATCAATGCAAGTGTAAGTGCAGTGGAGGGTGCGACCGCTTGGACCTGTCGTGCTCCTAGTCCTAGACCTCTTCCAAGCTCACCAACCCCTGTGAGAAGGAAAGTCGACCGATGAAGGGAGGCGAGAGGCTTTAGCTCCCGAGCGGCCGTCCCCTCGAGCGTACCTGTTGACGATCCCCAGGACGCTCACCCTCGCCATTGGAAAGGCGAGGTTAAAGTGTTTTATTCGTCGTCTGACGACGCAGTACTCAGACGAGGCTGGACGCTAGGCTTCATAGGCTGGACGCCAAGACGCCAAGCGTCGAGAATTGTAGGCTGCAACTCCGGATCTCTTTGTTTTCGGATACTTGCTCTCCTGCCAATATAAGACGCAAGATGTCGCACAGGCGGCCGTCACCTTTGGCAGGAGGTAAGGAAGTATCGGATGAAGGGAGACTTTCGGTGCTTGTTGCAACTCCTGACCGCTCCCCTTTCGACTCCGATGCTTGCTCTCCTACCAAACTAAGACGCAAGATGTCGCACAGGCGGCCGTCGTCTTTTGATAGGAGGAAAGGAAGTATCGGACGATTGGATGCCTTCAGTTCATTCTCCAGCTCCTCCTGCGGTTTGGCATTCGTCTTCAGGACGTTCGCCTCTAGCCGAACAGGATGAAGAGAGTGATATTGATGTTGCGGCTTCCCCAGTCTGTCCCCAGCAGCAGGAAGCATTCTCCAAATCGGTCTTCAGCCCCCTGGGTGGATCGCAGGACCGCAAATTTTCCTAACTGCAAGACTTGCAGCAGAAGCTCTCCTCATTAATGCAGTCTTATCAGCCTGCTACAAGCAAGACAGCATACATCAAAAGCTGGGACGAAATGCTGGACGCCAGGACTTAAAAAGACATCAATATTCTGGGCAACAGGACGCCGAGCGTCAATAACCTTGATGCCAGGACGTCAGGCGTTGAGGTTCTGGGTGCCAGGCGTCAAGATTCTGGACTCCAGGACGCCAGGCGTCAAGATGCTGGAAGCCAGCTGGACGCCAGGACGACAGGCGTCAAGAGGCTGGACGCCAGGACGCCAGGCGTCAAGATTCTGGACTCCAGGACACCAGGCGTCAAGATTCTGGAAGCCAGCTGGACGCCAGGCGTCAAGAGGCTGGATGCCAAGACGCCGAACGTCAAGTATTTGAACAGCAGGATGCCAAATGTCATGAAGTTCTACACCAGGAAGCCGAGAGCCGGGATTCTCGATGCCAGGACACTGGCAGGTGTCAAGAAGATTCTTCGGAAGCACCGACGAAGCATGACATCGCTACGTCGGTTATGGGTCGATCAGAAGAAGGGAAGGATGACCCCCCTCCCTCTCCTTTTTGCCTGATGAAAGATTTTTCTGATGAAGAGAATCAGAGAGATCTACAGCCTTTTTCAGGCTTGAAAAGACTTATGAAATTTTTAAAGTTTTTCACGGAACTTTTTCCGGAAAACTTTGTTCCAGCTGCCCCTCATTCCCCACCTTCAGAGTTCACTCGAGAGAAGGCAACTGAGAAGTCCGACTTTACAAAGATGGTGCTATCACGCTCTCCGAAGAGAGCGTTGAAAATTAGGAAAGAAGGGATGTATACGAAGAGAGACCAAGGAAAGACAGCTTTCTCATTTCCTCCAGCCAGATTAGCATCCAGATCTAGCATCTGGTATGATACTGGAGAGGCTCTCGGTCTGGGAATTCCCGCGTCTTCCCAAGGGGACTTCTTGAGTCTTGTGGACTCTTCTCGTCGGACGGCCATGGGAAAGACGAAGGTTTTTTGGTTACCTCTGAAATGGACCACCTCCTCAAAAAGTTTTTTTTTTATGTGTTCTTTCCTTTCGAATGGGGTCACACCCATTCAAAATGCGGAACTGCTGTTTGCATTGGACCTGTTTTATGCGCTCTTTCAGCACAAGAGTTGGTGAATTAGGTCCACTCTACCTTAGCCCATAAGGCCACGCAGGACTTGATATCGAGTATCTCCGATAATTGTTTTTTTTTACGATAATCGGGTACCTCGCTGAATGCTCGAATTCCTGGAATTTCTAGCGTTTGCAAGAAGAATTACTACTGAAGTAAAGAATATCTCTCAGTAGACGACCAACCCTGGAATACAAAAGCGAACATCCAGTTTGGCTTGAATTTTCGTCTTGGGGTTTTCTGTTTTTCACTTTTGAAGCTTTCCTTAAGGGAAGACTTCTCCTTCACTCTCTTGGTTAGAGAAGGAATGGTTTAGATTTCCAATCCTTATTCTCATTCCTCGAAGGGAAAAGAATATAGGATGGAAGTCGTTGTACAGAAATCTACAAATATACGTCGTATATTACCCTCGAGACATGATTCTGTTAAACAGTTGAATTGTCTGGGGGGGTAGTCGCATACCGTAGTTTATTTCTACGGTTTGTGACCGGGAGACTAATATCCTAATAAAACTGCAACTCGGGACTGTCTACATCCCAGGAGTTACCAGTTTCGATTTTTAAGATACTAATGGTATGGTCATGACAACACCACCTCAGTTTTTGTATTTACCGAAATTCATTTCGTTTAAATATAATTGCTCGAGCATAAGAGATTCCTTTTTTAACGCTCGATTATTCTAGCCGAACGCATTCCTTCAAGGAATAGATTCCTGGCAACTCAGGATAGCTAGAGAGCAAGGACTAACTGAGTAGGGTACTGCAGAAGACACCCCAGTACTAGCTGGCTCTCCGTGATGCACGCTTGTGTTAACTCTCTCTCCCCTACAGTCATTGACTACCGAATTTTTTCTCTGTCCAACAATATCGGGCTTAGGTCTCTGATTAACAAGGATTCTCGCATATATGAATGACACCTTCTACATCCCCTTGGATATTGCGAGAACTTTCAACAGAGATATATATTCTAGACTTTTTCATCTTTATGTTTACCGCACGGTAACAGAAGTCTTTACTAGTCTCCCACTGCATCGCATTGCGGGAATGCAGAATGTTTTTCTTCAAACATCTGAGTTTGTCTTTATAATATCTTTTATTCGGAGGGGTGCAATTGTTCATTGTTCACCCCGAATTGACAGATATATACGGAAGACATAGCCTGCTCCCCGACCTTCCAGCTCTACTTCCATATGATCAGCCCACGAGAAGTAGTACTTCCCTGTATTTTTCATTACTGGAAATCGCTCCGCTTTCATTACAACAACAACTTACAACAATGAAATAGCTGTTAGCGTTTTCAGTCCTTTGTAAGCACAGGTTCAGAATCTTGAGAATCCTTCTCTCGATTCGGCTGTGAAGACGTAGGTTGCATACACTTTCCACCTTAGTCTTCAATGAAACATAGTGTTGTTTTCTTCTTAGCTGAGATTCAACTACTATGAGAATATCTTGCCATTAAGGACCTCGGTCTCTAGAAGGCAATTGACTTTCGCCTATTGGGCACATGCCTTAAGAGAATCATCACCTCGCCGTCCAGCAGCAGTAGCAAAAAATAGACAATTTGTATGGTCTCTCGGCATAACCCTTTAAAAGGCAAAGATCACGTGACTTTCTCGGATGCTTAGACAACTTGCCTCACAACGCAGTCAATTGGCAGCTGTCAGAGCGCCCGAGTCAGTTAACGGTCTACGCTGTGGACTTAGTAGGTTGTTCCAAAACAATCATTACTTAATCCTAATAGATTGTCCCAGTATCCATACCATGGACACCCCCATGGAGTGTCGCTGTCTTATGTCCTATCCATTGCCGAGAAGAAGAATCTTTGCTGCAATAGGATAGGAGAATAAGAGACTCTTCGCTGCAGACTTTAAAAGAAGTTGTAACGTTACAACCTCAACCATTAAGCGATACATAACCAGGTTCACAAATGTCTTCAATGACAGGAACTTAAACGTGTCTGAATATAAAGATCTCCAAGACCTTCTCAGATCCTTCGACACTACTAAGGCGAGACTACAGTCCCCTCCAGCATGGAATCTGGACGTAGTCCTGAAGTTTCTCATGAGTGATAGGTTCGAACCTTATAGGAAACATCATTTAAGGACCTCACCATGAAAACTCTCTTCTAGCGAAAAGAGTCAGTTAAATTACTTGACCATTCAGAGGAACTTTGGTGTTCTGTCAAAAAGCGCTCTCTGCAAATGTCAAGAATGCGCTATCCTTTTTTTTTTTTTTTTTTTTTTAGGCATTTAATCAAGGAAGCATATTCAGCATGCAATGAAGTGGATCTCAGGCTACTGAAAAGTGAAGACTCATGAGGTTAGGGCCGATGCAACCTCTGTAACTTTTAATCAGAATAGATTCCTTCAAAATATCCTGGACACAACCTTTTGGAGAAGCAAATCAGTGGTTGCGACGCACTATCTGGGGCAAGTGCAAACTGTATGAAGACAGCTACGCGTTGGGACAGTTCGTAGCAGCTCATCCAGTAATGGGACAAGAATCTACCCCTGAAATCCCATAACACAATGCCCTTGTTCTTACCTTGGGACTATTGGTATTTTGTGGTTGTTTGTGGAGACTGGACGCAGTCTCCCACAATCATTGATCCTTAGTCAGGTGGTCAACTTGTTCCTTGGTAGCGCCCGGAACAAGGGTATTGTAGGGAGTCTAGTCACATAGAGGTTTAACTGGTTGACAGTCTCCAAGAGGTCTTCAGCCCCTAGTGGATCGCTGGATCTCATAAGGAAAGCAGACATAATGAATCAGGATATCATTGAAGTCAGCTTCCTTAACAGGTACGAACCCGTAAGTTTGTTTTGATTAACTCTTATGTCAGTTCCAACGATGATAGCTGTCTCTGACCCTCCACCAAAGGTGTCAATCAGCTATATATATAACTACCAGGTGAGTTAGATGTTTGAAAATGTTATTTTCATGATAAAATAAATTTTTGAACATACTCGCCTGGTAGTTATATATAATTAAATTCCCACCCTCCTCCCCTCTAGAGACTATGGGCATGGAAGATCTGAGGAATAGTTGGAACGGTTCATACGTACCTGGGTAGAGGGCGCACAGGTGGTGCACCTGATACCCAATCGACGATTGCCGCGAGTTTTGAATTTCTGCCGTGACGTCAGGGACGTAAGCTATATATATAACTACCAGGTGAGTATGTTAAAAAATTTATTTTATCATGAAAATAACATGTTTCTACATCGGTGCCGATATTATCTCTGATTGCTTTCCCATAAAATGATCGAAACTTTTCAATGGTTGTCTTTGTAAGCTTGTCTCGCCCAGCCAATAAACTTTTCTTTACAATCTTGCCTGATTTTGAGTGAAGAGTTCACTTGCAGCTTTCTTTGCTTTCTCAAGCCTGCTACCCATTCGTTTATGCACATGATTTATGCATTCTAATTTAATTACTTGATGGCCATCATACGGTCCTCTACCATCATTCAGTTCACACAGCTGTGTATGCCTTAGAATCGCCATCTCCCACAAAGGTTATGTATCGGAACCCGTAATTTTCTGACCGTGACCACAAACGTCTCGCTTCCTCAGCTTCCATAGCACCTGCTAGACCGTCAAAATTCTTATTGCACCTGTGCTTCTTCTTCTCTTCCCCTCTCTCGCAGATTTTGCAATAATTACTTAGCACAATCACGTCTATGATAGTTGCCGTATACACTTCTATCACAAAACCAACACCTACATGGGACTTGTGGCCCCGGGTTAGCCAAGTCCCATCGAAGGAAACTTCGATGTTCATCATACCATTTTCATCAATCTCAGCTAATCCTTTCTCTATATAATATTTCTTTATGTTCTCATGTGCCTTTGCTTGATATTTATCCATGTGCATTTTCATTTTCGTATACAAAAAGCTGCAATGTCTTGAATATGACCCCGCTGAAATAGGGTCCTTACCTATAAATCCACTTCTTTTCACAAGCCCAGCTTGTCCGACACCAGAAATCAAAGAATGATATATTTCCTCGACATTTATCTCACTAAATTGATTATGTACAGAGTTTCCATAGCTACTAATTCGCCTTGCTGGGGCATCAGCCGTAAACATACATGATTGGCACTTCATAAAAATATCAGTATCCCATCTATTGGCAGACATATCTAACTTTAGTTTACCCCTACAATTTCCTTCCTTGCATCTTATATACGACTCTATTTTCTCTAGCTGAGATCTAGATATAATGAATTTGTCATCATATACTCCCTTTCCATCATCCTTTATTACATTCATCAACTGCGAGCGTAACTGTGAAGGGGAAAAATACTCGGTTGCTGCACGGCAGACAACGTGGAGGCAACAGGGGCGGGGCTCTCAGCAGCCAAAACAGAGCCTCGTGTTGTTGTTGTTGGTGATGGTGATGGTGTTGCTGCCGGTGGTGATGATGGTGGAACAGCGCTGGAGACATCAACCAACAATGGTGGTGGTACTGGCGGCGCTGCCACATCAACAACACTGTCGTTAGTCGTACCTTCGACCCTCTGTCTCTTTTAGCAAAATTTGCTAAACGGGCCACAGTTGCACGGTTCTGTTTCGGCATATTGTCCCACTTTCACTCTAGTACACACACAAATGTATATAAATTGTATTTAGTGTTACTTGATGTAAGGAAACAGCAAAAAACACGGCAAACAGCGAAAAAATGCTAGGAGTAAAGAGCAGCGTACCTCCCCTTTTGCAAGTATGGGACACACTGACATGGCTTTCTGCTGGGTATGGTGATGCTACCCGCTCAGAACACACATTCATCAAGAGATCGACCATTGTTGTTGCCAGACGTAAGAGATTAGGTGAAATAAAAATCAAAATAATTAACAAATTAGGCGGATAAAGGACGAAATGAATATAGTCATTGGGAGCCAAACGTCAACCCTACGTCACTGTGTAGGGGGTGGGGCTGAAACCCCCTTAATTTTAATTTTTCGAAAAAATGGTTTGGCCACGTGATAGCAGAGGTGTTGCTCATGTTTTACGGCCATTTAACCAGATTTTGAAATTTTCAAAAATATTCATCAAAAATCATAGCGGAAGCCCCCCTTAAAGCCATATACTTTCATCATTCTCTTTTGCTGTTATTGAACTTGTGTAACTAGAGGATAAAGTTAGGCTATTGTAATTTGATCTCTCATAAAATTGGACTATCGTAAGACGAATTATCGTAACTTGAACACTACAGCTACCTGTACACTGTATAAACCTTATTATATCTTTACGTACTCTAGACACCCAAAGGATTAAAGCTAGGCTTTTTTCACTACAGTATTTATAATGCTATAATGTACTGTACAGTACTACTTACCGTAAATTCTATAGTACTATACTGCATAAATATAATTTTACTTATTGCGCCATTGTGGGATTACGGCGTCTTTGTTGTGTGAACGTGTACAGCCATGAACGACCGAACGAGAAATGACTTTTCTTTTTATCTAAGTACAACTGAATTGGATAACATCCATTTTGCTTGTATTACAATCATCGTACTACGGTACACTATTACCGTAGTTGTTAGAAATGGCGTTATGTATTGAATAGAACTGAGATATCATGATGTAATAACTTTATTCACTATAGATCAAAGATCAATCGGGAAATATACTGTAAAATTTAAACCTAGTTTATAACTGAAGCTGAGAAAACTGTTCAAGCTGCTAATGACTATTATTAGTACTGAATTATCATGAGCCAATATGCATTGAACCTAGAGAATTAGCAGAAATTAATAATTACTATGCCGTATATGTATAAATATGCTGTGTAGTGTAGGGTGCGCTACCCTATATGTGGGCTAGGCTATATTCGAGATCAGATTTTTTTGACATACGTTGTGTTTGTTCGTACACGTTATACAAACCATTGTTCTTTTACATAAGGAATCACTTTCAGCGCCAGCTGTAACTGGTCGTAAGATTCAGTAACAAGGTAGTTGGGCAGTAACTGCTTGTCCGACTTGATGTAAACATTCCACTTTGTTTTAGACTGTCGTCAGGTGCAGACGTGTTGTTTACCTCTGCCCGCCTCTGTTGTAAGATCGTTTATGTTCTTTTTGGCTCTTAGCCTTTATACTTGTATACTTTTGTACAACTCTGTTGTGTTTTTGTTATTTGATTCGGAATTGCAAATATGCAAAACCAGGAGTCAGATAAGTCCTTGCACCCCCCATCTAACCGAAGTGTGTGCCCTGGAGTTGGGGGACGAAAGTGTGATGCATTTCGCTGTAGCGAGATTGTGGATCCTCATGCCCTTTGCACAAGGTGCCGAGGGTGTGAGTGCAACCGAGATTCAACTTATGATTGTTGTATCTCCTGGTCGGAGGGGCAGTGGGAGCGGTACGAGAAGAGGAAGAAGCCACGTAAGTCCTCTTTCCTCCCCCTTGTCAGCTTCCTCGGTTGGCTCTCTCCCCTTCGGGGGACATGTCTCTCTCCACCTCTTCACTTAATCTGTTGAGTGCAGAGGAAGGAGGGACCTTGAGTTGTATTTGGGGTCTTTGTCCGCTCAGTGGGGGATCTTTCTCCTGCTGAGGGAACAAGGGGGTGGAGTTGAGGATGACCATTACGGTCTCGACCCCGGGATACGCGGCACCTCCTCACCTGGTCTACACCCATCACGTAACGATAGTTACTCCGATCAGTCGGACGAGGCTAGCCCCCCCCCCCCCTCCCGGCTCTTAAGACCAGGGAGGGTACCTAGGTTGGCCAAACACCAGTCTGTTCAAGACTCGGATTCCATCTACCAATAGGTGAGTCTTCCTTATGTTAAGGACCAATGGTTTGTATAACGTGTAGGAATATATAACATTTTTGTAAGGAATTTGTATTTTTCCTAACTATACAAACCTGAGGTCCTTTATATATAGGCCCACCTCATGCCACCCCTCACTCTGTTCCTGAGCCTAAAGCAAAGTGGAATGGTTACATCCAGTGGGGCGGGTCTTCTGACCATCGGACAAGCAGTTACTGCCTAACTACCTTGTTACTGAGTCTTACGACCGGTTTCCAACTGGCGCTGAAAGTTGATTCCTTATGTAAAGGACCTCAGGTTTTTATAGTTAGGAAAAATACAATTTACTCAGGTAAATTTTCCAACCTCAAAGTTTACTTGGCCTGAGTAACTGCATATCGATACATTTACCCGTCAATTAACCCTCTTACGCAGACTGGACGTATTTTACGTCGACATTTTTTGTCTCCCGTGTGCCGACTGGACGTATTTTACGTCGACTTACAAAAGTTTTTTTTAAATTCGCTGAAAAATACTTATAGGCCTACCAGCCTAAAACTTTTGAATCATGCTCCTTGGGGGATGCTGGGAGTTCACGGATCAAGGTGTTGTTTTGTTTACAATCGTTATGCAGGCGCGCAAGCGCAAATTTCTTGCCGCACTAGAAAGTATCTGTGACATCTCGGAAATTATTTTGTTACTTTTGACATAATTTTTGTACCATTGTAAATTAGCCGTTACATGAAGTATTATATATGAAAATTTGTGCATTTTTATGTATAATACAACAATAAAATACTCATGATTGTAGCTTTCATCAGTTTTGAGATATTTTCATACAAATAACGATAATTGCCAAAATTTCAACCTTCGGTCAACTTTTGACTCTACCGAAATAATGGTCGAAAAACACAATTTTAAGCTAAAACTCCTATATTTTAGTAATATTCAATCATTTACCTTAATTTTGCAACTAATTGGAAGTCTCTAGCACAATATTTCGATTTATGGTGAATTTATGAAAAAACTTTTTCCTTACGTCCGTGCGGTAACTCTTCCGAAAAAAATCATCATGCGATTGTGGTGATGTTTGCACCATTTTAAAATTAGCCGTTATATAAAGTTTTATATATGGAAATGTGTGCAATTTCATGCACAATACAACTAAAAACAACCCATGGTTGTAGCTTTTATCAGTTTTGAGATATTTTCATATAAATAACGATAATTGCCAAAATTTCAACCTTCGGTCAACTTTGACTACCGAAATGGTTGAAAATGCAATTGTAAGCTAAAACGCTTATATTCTAGTAATATTCAAGCATTTACCTTCATTTTGCAACAAATTGGAAGTCTCTAGCACAATATTTCGATTTATGGTGAATTTATGAAAAAATATATTTTTTTTTTTTTTTTTTTTTTTTTTACGTCCGCGCGGTAACTCTTCCAAAAAAATCATACGTGCGATTGTGGTAATGTTTGCACCATTTTAAATTAGCCGTTACATAAAGTTTTATATATGAAAATGTGCACAATTTCATGTAGAATACAACAAAAATAATTGAAGGTTGTAGCTTTTCTCATTTTTGAAATATTTGCATATAAATCACGATAAATAGAAAAAAAAACCACGTTTGGTCAACTTTGACTCTACTGAAATGGTCGAAAAACAAAAACGCAATTTTAAGCTAAAACTATTACAGTCTAGTAATATTCAGTCATTTATCTTCATCTTGAAACAAATTCGAAGTCTCTAGCAAAATATTTAGATTTATGGTGAATTAAAAAAAAAATCTTTCCTTCCCTCCGCGCGCGGATTCTCCGCCACAAATCTCCGAAATGCGTACGTACCATTCTCGGAATATTTGCTCCGTTTCATATCAGGCATTTCATAGAGTTTTATATATGAAAATGTGCGCAATTTTATGTAGAATAAAACGAAAAATATTTGAAGGTTGTAGCTTTTCTTATTTCCGAAATAATTCCATATAAAAAATATATATAAAAAAAATTCGACATTTGGTCAACTTTAACTCGTCAGATATGGTCAAAAACTGCAATTGTAAGCTAATACTCTTACAGTATAGTAATATTCAATCATTTGTCTTCATTTTGAAAGAAATTGGAAGTCTCTAGGACAATATTTAGATTTATGGTGAATTTTTGAAAAAAAATATTTGTTTACGTCCGCGCATTACGAATTCATGCATTATTTTGTGATATTCTCTGTGTTGCTTTTATCGTTTTACAATGTATTATATACCAAAATGATTGCAATTTAGTGTACATTACAACGAAAAAAAAGTAACTTGTTACCTTTAACCGTTTAGCGCACAGCGTGATTTGAATACAATTATATATGAAATTTGTTTTTTGCGCTATCATATATTATTTATATATGATAATTATAATTTTTTTTCATTTCTGATGGTTGCATACTAAACTTCAGCCAATGACAAAAAAAGGAGCCAAAAATGAACTCTTAATCTTGAAAACTAAGCGCGCTGTGATTTTTTGAAAAAAATATTTTTTCCGCTTCCGCGCTCACTCTGAAACACCTCCGGCACACGGGAGAGAATTTTTTTTTTACCGCTTCGGCGTAAGAGGGTTAAGGGTCAAAAGCACTTCAGTTAACAAAAAGTAATTTTGTCCCCATATATAAATAGTTTCTAGAGATCTTTGTATGCTAAACAGAAACAAGAAAATATCAGAATTGAGTTAAATAGGGCGAAATAATCCTATCTGCTGATTTTTCCAAACCAAAATAGATTGCTTTGTTTGTATATTATAATACTATATGTAGTAATATGAGACTACATCCAGTATTATTGGATACAGTGAAGTGAAGCATAACTTTAAAATTAAAAAGCCAAGTAAAAGATGCATATTCGTTATATTTGTATTTTATGAGGGGATCTCTTTCGAGATACAAAATTAATCCGTTCCGAGACGGCCTTCGTATCATGATTTTTTCGTATCTTGGAACACATTTTACATGTAAAATGGCTAATCCGTTCCAAGCCCTCCAAAAACACCCCAGTAAATTACATTTCCAGGCCTAAAACACATGTTCTAGGGTTACGACGGAAGAAATATGACTCCAAAAAGGCAAAATACTGTACATACTTGAGTAATATTCAACTGCATGCAATGTTCAACCCCATTTTTACTGCATATATTAGGACTTTAGCATATGTCCCTTAGCAATAAGCCTAGCCTATGTTAGCGGTTGCTACTGTAGCCTAGTCTATGATTCTGACATCTAAACCTAAGAGCTAAAAGCTTAGAATATGCCAATAAAATGTATAAATAATCAGTATGTACTCATTTCAAATAATTATTAATTAATCATTAACTATAATACACAAACAAACAAAAAACAAACCTTCCAATCGATTGTTTACATTCAGCTCTTACCCGTCTTACGAGAATCGAACGAGCGCCAAGCAATCATTTTTCCTAGCACACAGAAAGCCATAAATTGTCATTAGTATCTCTCTTCATCTAATGAAACCACCAAACAGTATAATAACCATTCATTTCTATTCTTTATTCTATCTTTACCTAATGGAGATACCGAGTTACTGACAGCTATAATGAAACATACGTATACGTAACGTAATAATAAAAAAGAAGAAGAATTCTAAAAATTACGTATTTGTTGACAGTGATTTATTTTATATTTTATGATATCTAATTCACAATTTTTTTTATTAAATGTATTGCATGTACTCATTTCAAATAATTATTAAGTAACCATTAACTATAATAAACAAACAAAAAAAGCTTCCAAACGTCTGTTTACATCCAGCACTTACGAGTATTGAACGATCGCCAAGCAATCACTTTTACACAGTAAGCCATAAATTTTCATTATCTCTCTTCAACTACTGAAACTACCAAACAGTATAATAACCATTCATTTCTATTCTTTATTCTATATTTACCTAATGTTTTTTTTTTTTTTTTTTTTATTAAATGTATTGCATGAATAAGTTTTTCAATTTACAGCAACCTTTTATCAATAGAATACTTGAAGCAGAAGGGGTAGAGGCTGACCAATAGGAGAGCAGGACCTTATGGGGTGACTAGCATCAGGAACCAATGGGAGAGAGGGAGGATGGTGGCGAGTTTACTCGGTTGGCGGCGCGGGAGTTTTAAAATAGTTCTCGTTGGTCCGGGCGAATCTCGGGAGGAATTTTAACAGCAACAACCTTTCGTATCTTGAAAACTTTTCGTATGTAGAGCAGTAAAATTAATAAATATATTACTATGTAACTTGATCCTTTAACGCCGATTGGACGTATTAAACGTCGATATAAATTGTCTGTTGGGTGCCATAAATTGTCTGTTGGGTGCCTGTTGGACGTACGGTATGTCGACATAAAAAGTTTTGTGTTCCGACACGGCATACAAACCTACGGTCCTTTTACAATAGGAAGGTTACTAGTGGCAGCTGGATAGGTTGTACTTTTGCTTTCGGCCTCGCAGCGAGTGGACGTGAGTGTTCTACGCTCTCTGCCCACTTCTCGTCGTTTGCTTTCTTTCGTTTGTATGGTTGTGTTTTCTCTTTCTGTGAAGAATCATTGTAAGTACAATCATTTCCTTTGTAATTATTCATTTATATCAAGTGAATTATTGATCGATTATGGATTCTCCGCGCCCTGCTACCATCCGGCGATTGTGCCCGGGAACCGAAGGGCGTAAATGCGGAAAATTCCGCTCCTTCCCAGAAATCAATCCTCATGTGCTGTGTGCTCGGTGTCGGGGGCGTGAGTGTGTACCCGCGCCGAGCCTTGTGATGTGTGTGTGTCATGGTCGGAGGCGCAGTGGGGCATGTACGAGGGTAGGAAGAAGCGAAGGCCGACAAAGGAGTCGTCGGAGAGCTCTCCCGCGACTCCTTTGGTTACGGACACTTCGTCTTCTTTCCTGCCCCCTGCTCAGCTCCCACGGTTGGCGCCTTCCCCTGCGGGGGGGTGGGGGGGGGGGGGTTTCCAGGTCCTTCTCCTCACCCGATCTGTCGAGTGTGGAGGAGGGCGCTAGGTACCCTGACGTAGAGTTGTACTCTGGGTCCTCTATCCGTTTGTCTACACCGCGCGGACGGGTAGAGGCTCCTGCTAATCACCCGACCTTTGCTTCCTCAGGTGCTGTTGCTGCGAAGGACGACCTTGGACAGGTGTGGGCATCGTTGGGCTTGCAGGGCGTGCCGAGTGTCCAGGGGCTGCTCTACCATCTAGCTGGCTCGGTTGCGGTCACGCATGCCACGGTGACCACCACTACCACGACCTTGTCGACCCCTGGCTATGCTTCACCTCCTCATCTGGTGTATTCCCTGCATGCGGTGTCTGTAACACCAACTTCATCGGTGCAGGGGCCGATCGCCGTACCACGGGGGAGTGTGATGCCGCCGCCGCCTGGTGTTTGCCGTGCTGCTCGGACCAGACTTCTTGTGCCCCGGAAGAGCTCCCCCCCCCTCCACCCCTGGACCTCCCGCCAGTACCTAGGATGTCGGTGTCGCTGGTCCGTCCTCCTGGCCTGTCTGTACCTGCCGTACCTGCCCAGCCGCTGACTAGTGATGTGATGTTGCCGACCACTGCTGCCGTTCCTGTACCTGTTCCTGCTGTGTCTGTTCCTGCTGTTCCATGCCTGTTTCCTGTGATGCCTGTACCTGCTGATGTCGTTCCTGTTCGTGGCGCCGCTGCTCCCGATGTCGGTCTATCTGGACAGGTGCGTCGGGCCCTGTTGCTTCGGCAACAGCAGCCCCGGCTCCGCCCTGGATGGCTGACTTGACATCGGTCCTGAGGAAGCTGACGAAGAAGAAGAGGAAGAGGAGGAAGGTGTCGTCGTCGTCTTCTTCGTCGTCGTCGTCGTCTGCCGCCTCTCCCCCTTCATCTTCTAAGGCTTCACAGCCTAAGAAGAAGAAGGTCGCCTCCTCCCCCCCCTAAGAAGTCTCCATTCGGGAGCTTCTAAGGCCTGTCTCGCTCTGGTGAGATGGGGGGTTCTTCCGCTGGTCATCCTGCTCCTTCGGGAGCAGGGCCCGTCTCTTCTTCCGCAAGGAAGAAGACTACGGGGACCAGAGGGGTGTCGGCTAACACCGGCACTTCCTCGCCTGGTGTCAGTGGTTCTGCCACTGCATCAGGATCCGTCTCGGCCTCTCGTTCGCGGGAGGTACCGAGTGTACGGTCGCCTACCAGCGATCGTGCAGCTAGGAACCAGACCTCTGAGCCCACTCAGCGTCAGGTTCACGATACGGAGCGGAAGACTGGTGACAGTCGCTCACGCAACTCTCACCAGACCAGCTCTCGCTCTCGCGGTGACCAGCTGGCTACCCGGGCTGACGTGACGGTCCACGACAGGCCACGGGCTGAGGCTGGGAAGAGGTCCCCCGTTCGCCGGTGCCAGCGACGTGACGTGCCGTGAGGACAAGACACCGGGTCATCACCGTGACAGTGGAGCCTGCAGGTCGCCTGACCGTCGCTCTCACAGAGAGCGCTCGGGTACGGCAACCAGCACCAGCTCTTCTGACACTCGAGATCGGGGCCGCTGTGCTCAGTCCAGCCGTTCTCCACAGCGAGACGGCTCGACCAGGCCTGCAGCTCGATTGCCACCGCCGGTTGACGATCGCCTGCAGCCCTCCAAGCCTGCTGGTTCGGCCAGCGAGCGAGGAGGGAACGTCAGGTCTGCCTCTCCCGTACCTTCAACCTCCTCGGGCTACACTGGGAGGAGCGAGGTATGAGGAGTGATTGTGAGGGGTGCGCCCCTCATGATCCCACCACGACGCCCTACGTGCCAGGCACGGTTCTAGGACTGGCCAGGACGTATGCGCAAGTGGCTGGAGGAGACCGAGAGGGGTCTGTCACTGTTTCCCCCCTCGAGGGGGAGGGTCTCAGGAGTTGCTCCCGTTCGAGGGACTGGACTGTCCTACTCCTCAGGATGCAGTCACTCCGGAGATCCAGAGGAACTTTGCCGAGGTAATTGCGCTGATTCGTCAGCACAACGACCTCGGGGAAGGATGCCACTCCCACCTTCCGAGCCCACGTCCCGGCTCGAGTCGTTCTGGGGCCCGAAGAGGGAACCCAGACCGACGGTGGGATTGCCGCGATCGGAGCTCGCCGACTCTGTTCTGGACCAGGCGGAGTCTCTTGTCTCCGGGCAAGACGGCTCTCTCAAGTCCGGCAGGTCGAGCAAGCTACTTCCGCCTCCTCTACTGCGACAGCGGTGGTGTTTCTACGTGCCGTCTGAAGACCCCGATGCAGCCCAAACGAGGTGAACCCGGAGTTAGCCCCGGCTAACCCCCGGGGGCCGGTGGTGTCCTCTGCCAGCAGCTCCTGTCAGAGAACTTATGGTTCTCGCAGCAAGAGGCCCTTGGTCTGGAATCACTGCCATGGCAGCTTTCCAGGCCGTCTCCTGGATAGACCTGTGGTCCCTCAGTGTCTAAGGTCGCAGCCAACTCCGGGGGAATTTCTCCGAAGAAGACTCTGCCTTCAGGAGGCTTTGCCAGTCTGGGGGAAGAGCCATCTCCTTCCTAGCCCACCAGACGGTAAACCTGTGGGCCAACCTGGTACTCCGACGTAGGGACGCTGTCTTACTCGAGTATCTAGGGCGGCTGGGTGTGAGGCGGCATTAGGGCTTCGTAATGGACTTTACGGAGTTCCTCATCTCTCTTCCCAGGAGAGATGGTGGATGCTGCGGTGGACAGACGGCGCACTGATGACAGTGACCGTCTGGTACACCAGGCAGTTTCGAAGGCTTCTGGGCAGCCTCGAACTGCGGCCAAGCCAAAGAGCTCGGCTAGCGCTTTCCACGGTGGCTTAAGACGGTAGTCGCGTCGAAGCCCCGTGGAAAGACTCTGTCTTCGTCTTCTGCAAAGGGGGGCCGTAACCAGCCCTCCTCCCAGCCTTCCTTCTCGCGAGGAGGGTCTGGGAAGAAGTCGAAGAAAGGGGGGAAACGCTAGGGACGGCGTTCCCCCTCACCTGCTGCCGGAAGTGGGGGGGTGCCTGGCCAGCCATTGGGCAACTTGGCAGCGCTACGGTGCCGAGACCTGGATAGTAGATGTCCTTCGGGAGGGATATCTACCCTTTGAATCTCGGCCACCCCTCACCTCCAACACGGTCCAACAGCAGTCATACGTTCCAGGATCTTCGAAGGACGTAGCATTAAGACAGGAGATCAAGACCATGTTGAGCAAACGAGCTGTAGAGATCGTCACGGATCAGTCACCTGGCTTCTACAGTCTACTTTTCCTGGTGGTGGGAGAAGTCTACGGGGGGCTGGCGCCCAGTGATAGATCTCTCTCCCCTGAACCGGTTCGTTCGCCAGACCCGGTTCACGATGGAGACGGCACGTTCCGTGCTCGACTCCATCAGGGAGAACGATTTCATGCTTTCAGTGGACCTGAAGGATGCGTATTTCCAAATACCCATTCATCAGTCCTCCAGAAAGTACCTCCGCTTCATCCTCGACGGGACGGTGTACCAATTCAGGGCACTTTGCTTCGGTCTCTCAACCGCCCCACAGGTGTTCATGCGAGTGTTCACTCTGGTGTCTGCTTGGGCCCATTCGCACGGGATACGTCTGATGAGGTATCTTGACGATTGGCTAGTCCTGGGCGAGCTCCCGCTCGCAGTTGCTACAGGACAGGGATCGGCTACTCAAGTTCTGTCGCGATCTGGGGATCGTTGTGAACTTTCGAGAAGTCCGATCTCGAACCCAAGCAGAGGATGAAGTACCTAGGTATGCTGATCGACACGGTAGCAGGGCGAGTCTTCCCCGCAGACTCGCGGATCAGCAGATTCAGGGAGGCAGCCAACCAGTTCCTGTCTCGGCAGGAACAGGTAGCTCAGCGATGGCAAGTCGTGATCGGACACCTGTCGTCACTCGAGAAGTTAGTCCCTCACGGGCGTCTTCACCTGCGGTCTCTTCAGTGGAGGCTAAAGGAGAGTTTTTCACAGGCAACGGATCCCCGAGTTTTCCAGTGTTGCTGACACAGGAGGTGAGGCAGGACCTAGCCTGGTGGCTCGACAACAGGAACCTCTTAAATGGAGTGCCTCTACGCACTCCCCCCCCCCCCCCCCCCCCCCCCCCCCCCTGGAGATGCAGCTGTTCTCAGACGCATCGACCGAGGGGTGGGGCGCACACCTGGAGGAGTTGCTGACTTCAGGAGTGTGGGACGAGCACGACAAGCACCTTCACATCAATGTACTGGAACTCAAGGCAGCGTTTCTCGCGCTCCAAGAGTTCAGGACCGCTTGGTGGGACACTCAGTGGTGTTGATTTGCGACAACACCACGGTGGTGGCTTACGTCAACAAACGGGGGGCCTAGTGTGTCTCCCGTTGTACCAGTTGACTCGGCAAGTGCACGAGTGGGCCGAGGCTCACTCAATAGAGCTGTCGGCACGCTACATTCCAGGGAAGAGGAATGTAGTAGCAGACAAGCTCAGCCGTCGGGATCAGGTGATAGGGACCGAATGGTCTCTACACCAGGACGTGGCGGAAAGGCTCTTCGACCTGTGGGGGCGACCAGTCGTGGATCTGTTCGCCACCCGGCACAACAGAAAACTTCAGGTTTTCTTTTCAGCCGTGCTGGACCCATGGGCAGCTGCAGAGGACCCTCTTCAACATCCGTGGGACAACCTCTTCGCTTACGCCCTTTCCCCTGTTCAGCCTGATTCGCAAGGTGATCAGTCGAGCACTGGTCACCCCGAATCTCAGGATGATCCTGGTGGCTTCCAAATGGCCCCAGGCCATTTGGTATCCAGACCTGCTGGCTCTTCTCGCAGGAGAACCGAGAGAGATTCCCCCTTGGCACAACCTTCCTGCTGGCTCTTCTCGCAGGAGAACCGAGAGAGATTCCCCCTTGGCACAACCTTCTCGTCCAGCCACACGTAGAGCGGTACCACCAAACAGTCCAGTCCCTTCGTCTTCACGGCTGGCTGTTATCCACCATCTCTTGCGAACGAGAGGCTTTTCTTGTAGCGCAGCAACAGAGATGGCTGGAAACGTCCGTCAGTCCTCTGCAGCTGTGTACCAGGGGAAGTGGGCCGTCTTCTGTGGTTGGTGTCGTAGACGGGGTATATCTCCTCTCGGAGCCACTCTTCAGCAGGTAGCGGATTTCCTCGTTTTTCTTCGCCGAGAGAAGCTCCTCTCAGTCCCCACAGTCAAAGGATATAGAGCCGCCCTGGCACTAGTCCTGAAACTGAGGGGATTGGATATCTCAAACTCGTTCGAGATCTCCTTGCTCATGAGGAGCTTCGAAAGGTCTTGCCCACCCAGGGAACTCAGGCCCCCTGCGTGGGATGTGACTCTCGTCCTTAGGAGTTTGACTCGAAGACCCTTCGAGCCACTCCGAGAGTCGTCAGACAGGGATCTGACCCTCAAGACCCTCTTCTTGCTGGCCCTGGCATCGGCGAAGAGAGTAGGGGAACTTCATGGTCTTTCCTTCGATGTATGACACTCCAGGGGATGGGGATCTGTGACGCTCGATTTCGTCCCGAACTTCGTTGCGAAGACTCAGAAACCTTCGGTCCCTGACGACAGGTTCGAGTCTTTCACGATTCCCTCCCTAATGGACTTCACCGATAATGATGCGGATGAGATGCTGCTTTGTCCTGTGAGGGCGCTACGGCGCTATCTGAAGAGAACTCGGCACCTCAGGCCTGAGTGTCGATGCCTCTTCGTTAGCACCGGGGTAACCAAGAAAGAAGTATCCAAGAACACTCTTTCGTTCTGGCTGCGTGAGGTCATCAGGAGGGCGTATGAGGCTGATGGTAGTGACGACATCCGTACGTCCCGTCCGAGAGCTCACGAAGTCAGAAGTATTGGCCCCTCGTTGGCGTTTCGTAAGAACTTCTCCGTGGCACAGGTCCTGAAGGCAGGTGTCTGGTCTAACCAGACTACCTTCACCTCCTTCTACCTTTGGGATATTGCCCACAGGTCCTTGGATACCTTTTCCTTGGGACCCGTGGTGGCTGCTCAACAAGTTGTGTAGCTAACCCAGACCCTCGCAGGCTGAACAGCATCGAGTCCTGGTGTGACTGTGCGGATGGATGTGTGAATGAGTGAGTGACTGGCTTCTCTTCCCATGTTTTCCTCCTCCTCTACCTGTGGGCAGTGGGTCACGGTCGTCACTACGCTGGATGAGGACGAGATGCAGGTGAGCTATAAGACAGAGCCCCATTCTATCCCTTTCACTAGGGATAGAAGCAAAATATCCACCACTTCCTCCTACAAGGGGGGGGAAGTGGATGCCAACAAGAGACAAACCCATGACTTTATATTTGCTCCTGTACAGGAACAAGTTCTTACATTGCTGGTACGAAGAGACACGCTTGCCTCTCTCTTAGTACTTGGTCCAGAGGTCTGACCATTGATCCTGCGGTGCACACCCCGATCAATCGGACAGAGGCTTGGATCCCTCCTTCGCTCTTACGACCAGGGAGGCATTCCAAGGTTGGGCGAACACCAGTCTGTTCACAAAAGACTCGGATTCCTCCCACCAAGAAGTGAGTCTTCCTATTGTAAAAGGATCGAAGGATTGTATGCCGTGTCGGAACAAATGACAATTTGTCCAAAATTGCATTTTTCCTAACTATACAAACCTGAGGTCCTTTTACACATAGTCCCACCTCATGCCACCCCTCACTCTGCAGTTTTTTGCTTGGGCCAAAAGCAAAAGTGATTGTTTACCTCCCAGTTGCGCGTGCGCGCCTGTCGGACAAGCAGTTAACTACCGAACCCCTTGTTCGAAAGCTTACGACCTATCCAGCTGCCGCTAGTAACCTTCCTATTGTAAAAGGACCTCAGGTTTGTATAGTTAGGAAAAATGCAATTTTGGACAAATTGTCATTTTAATAATTCGTGAAAAAATAGTTATAGGCCTACTAGGCAAAAACTTTGGAATCACGCGCCTTGGGGGATGCTGGGAGCTCACGGATCAAAGGCGTTGTTTTGTTTACAATCGTTACCCAGGCGCGCAAGCGCAAATTTCTTTCTTCTAGCACTAAAAAGTATCAGCGACACACTCAGAAATTATTTCGTCACTTTGGCATAATTTTTGCACCATTTTATATTAGCCATTACATGGAGTATTATATATGAAAATGTGTGCAATTTCATGTAAAATACTTAAAAAAACAACTCATGGTTGTAGCTCTTATCAGTTTTGAAATATTTCATATAAATAACAATAAAGTGCCAAAATTTCAACTTTCGGTCAACTTTGACTCTACCGAAATGGTTTGAAAAACGCAATGTAAGCTAAAACTCTTATATTCTAGTAATATTCAATCATTTACTTTCATTTTACAATAAATTGGAAGTCTCTAGCACAATATTTCGATTTATGGTGAATTTATGAAATAATACTTTTTCCTTATGTCCGTGCGGTAACTTTCGAAAAAATCAAATTTTTTCGTCAATTGTCGTAATGTTTGCACCATTTTAAATTAACCGTTGCATAAAGTTTATATATGGGGAAATGTGCGCAATTTCATGTAGAATACAACTAAAAACAACCCATGGTTGTAGCTTGGATCAGTTTTGAAATATTTTCATATAAAAGGGATTTTGACGTAAGGAAAAATCTATTTCTGGGCGATTGGTTCGTGTCGCCCAGCGAAATCCCTCCCTTTAATCCATTATTTCTAAGGTAAATGCACTAACACATACCAGAGAATAAATAAAATAAAGAAAAGGTCAGTATAACTGACTCCCTCACCCTCCAAGAGGGCGTCGGTATGAACACTAGGGCGAGTGAGACCACTACCAAGTGCCAAAATATCAACCTTCGGTCAACTTTGACTATCGAAATGGTAAAAATATGCAATTGTAAGCTAAAACTCTCACATTCTAGTAATATTCAATCATTTACCTTCATTTTACAACAACTTTGAAGTCTCTAGCACAGTATATTGATTTATGGTGATTTTATGAAAAAAAACTTTCCTTACGTCCGCGCGGTAACTTCCGAAAAAATCAAATTTGTTCGTCCGATTGTTGTAATATTTGCACCATTTTAAATTAGTCATTACATTAAAGTTTTGTAATAGAATGGAAAAATGTGTGCCAATTTCATGTAGAATACAACTAAAAAGAACCCATGGTTGTAGCTTTTATCAGTTTTGAAATATTTTTATATAAATAGCGATGTGTCAATATCACCTTCAGTCAACTTGACTCAACCAAAATGGTCAAAAAACGCAATTGGAAGCTAAAACTCTTACATTCTAGTAATATTCAATCATTTACCTTTATTTTGCAATAAATTGGAAGTCTATAGCACAATATTTTGATTTATGGTGAATTTATGAAAAAAAAAAAAAAAATTTTCCTTACGTCCGTGCAGGAACTTCCGAAAAAAATCAAATTTTTTCGTCCAGTTGGTGTAATGTTGCACCACTTTAAATTAGCCGTTACATAAAGTTTTATATATGAAAATGTGCGCAATTTCATGTAGAATACAAGCAAAATCAACTTATGGTTGTAGCTTTTATTACTTTTGAAATATTTTCATGTACATAACAATAAGTGGCAAAATTTTAACCTTCGGTCAATTTTGACTCTACCAAAATGGTTGAAAAATGCAATTGTAAGCTAAAACTATTACATTCTAGTAATATTCAATCATTTTACCATTATTATGCAACAAATTAGAAGTCTCTAGCACAATATTTCGATTTATGGTGAATTTATGAAAAAAAATAATTTTCCTTACGTCCGCGCGGTAACACTCCTGAAAAAATCATAATTTTTTCGTCCGATTGTCGTAATGTTTGCACCATTCTAAATTAGCCGTTACAGTTTTATATATGAAGATGTGCGCAATTTCATTTTGAATACAACAAAAAACAACATATGGTGGTAGCTTTTATCAGTTTTGAAATATTTTCATATAAACAACAAGTAGAAAAATTTCGTCCTTCGGTCAACTTTGACTCGACCGAAATGGTCGAAAAACTCAATTGTAAGCTAAAACTCTTACATTCTAGTAATATTCAATCATTTACCTTTATTTTGCAACAAATTGGAAGTCTCTAGCATAATATTTCGATTTATGGTGAATTTAGGGAAAAAAAAAAATGTTCCTTACGTCCGCGCGGTAACTCTTCCAAAAAAATCAAATTTTTTCGTCCGATTTTCGTAATGTTTGCACCATTTAAATTAGCCGTTACTTAGTTTATATATGAAAATGTACGCAATTTCATGTAGAATACAACTATAAACAACTCATGGTTGTAGCTTTTATCAGTTTTGAAATATTTTCATGTACATAACGATAAGTGCCAAAATTTCAACCTTTGGTCAACTTTGACTCGACCGAAATGGTCGAAAAACGTAATTGTAAGCTAAAATTATTACATTCTAGTAATACGTATTACATTCTAGTAATATTCTATTTTGCAACAAATTGGAAGTCTCTAGCACAATATTTCGATTTATGGTGAATTTATGAAATAAACTCCTTACGTCCACGCAGTAACTCTTCCGAAAAAAGTCCAATTGTCGTAATGTTTGCACCATTTAAAATTAGCCATTACATAGTTTTATATATGAAAATGTGCGCTATTTCATGTAGAATACAACAAAAAACAACCTATGGTGGTAGCTTTTATCAGTTTTGAAATATTTTCATATAAATAATGATAAATAGAAAAAAAATTCGTTCTTCGGTCAACTTTGACTCTACCGAAATGGTCAAAAAACGCAATTATACATTCTAGTAATATTCAATTATTTACCTTTATTTTGCAACAAATTGGAAGTCTCTAGCACAATATTTCGATTTATGGTGAATTTATGAAATAAACTTTTCTTTACGTCCGAGCGTTACGAATTCATGCATCAATTTATTATAATATTTTCTGTGTTGCCTTGATAGTTTTACAATTTGTTGTTATATACCAAAATGAATCACAAAATTTAGTGTACAATACAATGAAAAAAGAATTAACTCGTTAGCTTTAACCGTTTTGCTCAGAGCGCAATTTGTATACAATTATATATGAAAAAGTTTTTTTGCGCTGTCATATATCCAATTATTTATGTGATAATGATATTTTTTTCATTTCTGATGGTTGAATACTTAACTTCAGGCAATGTGCCATATGAATGGGAGAAGGAGAGACACCTGGTTCTTCTGTCGCACCTGCAAAATAGCTCTATGCAGGTTCGGGAGTGTGACCGCAAATACCACGCTGAGGTCTTTTATTGGAGTGTGCCTCAGTGACAGACAGCGGAGGGCGCACGGGACCGCGCGTCCCTTCGGCAGTAAGGGCGCGTGTCTCCCTCCTCCACCTGTACCTCGTCATGTCGAGAGGAAAAAAATGCAAGACACTTCAATGGAGGAGGGAGAAAACAAGAATAGATCGAAGAGTCAGGATTACGAGTGAGTATTCTGCATTTATTTTATATTTATTTTTATATTTATTACAAGTTTTTATATATCCGTATCTGTGCATGATATTATATGATATTTCATTGTATGCAAAAAGAAAAGTGTCACCTGCATTCCTTTTATTTATGTATTCGTACCAGAATAAAAAAAAATGTAATTAATATATCTATATATATCTATACTATATATTATTTATATATATCTATATATCTATATATCTATAATATTATATATATATATATATATATATATATTTATAATTTATATATATCTATGTATCTATATATATCATATATATCTATATCTATCTATATTATATATATATTATATATATTATATATATATATATATCTTTATATATATTTTATATAATCATATATCTTCTCTATATCTATATAGATCTATATATATCTATATATCATATCTATATATATAATATATAGATAGTAGTATAGATATATAGATATATAGATAATATAATATATAGTATATATAGATATATAGAGATATAGATAGATATATAGATATATAGATATATAGATATGATATATAGATATATAGATATATAGATATATATATATATATATATATATATATTATATATACAATCACACACATTATATATATATATATATATGACTGGTAAAGGTGTTCTGTAACAACAGAATTCCATCTAATAAAAGGAGCCCATAAAAACACCAAAATGTAGAGAGAAAAGTACTATATTTCAGAGACTGCTGTCTCTCTCTCAGGTATATGAATGAGAAAAGTTTACAGAAAAGGTGGTATTTGTACCAAGAGATTCGTCCACAAGTAAGCCAATTTAGGTCACCCCCGCTGATAATCTTCCTTTAATCTTCTTAAGCGTTGGTTGAATGAACACTGCGTCGACGATGTCTGATGTCCAATTCCCTTTTGAGATGTTCATTACCTGCTTCTCTTTATTAAGGCCGATTCCATCATTTGACTCTTGTACGGCAGTTGCTGCTATAAATTACACGTGACATATTCCAGTTTATTCTATGGTTATGTTCATTTATATGATTGAAAATAGCCGAGTTCTGTTGTCCATACCTAACTGACCGTTTGTGTTGTATTAATCTCTGGGGAAGTGATTTACCTGTAAATCCGATGTAAGATTGGTCACAGTCCTGGCATGGGATCTCATATACCCCCGAGTCTTTGGGCGATGTCTTTTGTTGGACGTTAATCAGGGATTTGGCTAAGGTATTTGGGTAGGTAAATGCAAAGGGTTGGATTTCCCAAGGGTGTGAGTAACTCTCTTAATCGTCTCCAGGTGGGGAATTTTTATTTTATTGTTGGGTGTGTGTCTGGTCTTGTCTTTAGGGGGTCGGTAGAAAATTACGTTTGCTTTTTGAATTGCTTTCTCAATTATATGGTCAGGATACTTTAAAGATGAGAGTTGCTTGCGAATTAGTTCAAATTCTTTTTCCAGGAAATCTGGGGAACAAATTCGTAAGGCTCTTAAGAATAGGTTGCTAGCTAGACTTATCTTGATAGTATTGTCATGATAGCTAAAGTAGTGAATATATGAAAGTGAGAACCTTGGTTTTGTGTTATATGGTAAATTTGTATTCTGTCCGTGTCTCTGATTATTAAAACATCAAGAAAAGGAATTTTGTTGTCTGTTTCCCATTCAACTTTAAATTTGATGCTGGGCACTAATGCGTTTAATTTTGAGAGGAATTCATTAAAATTACCCCACTTATTATCCCAAAATGTTAGTAT